>NC_041224.1:170484285-170486362 GCF_002837175.3 Physeter macrocephalus
TGACCGGTGTGAGGTGATACCTCACTGTAGTTTTCATTTGCATTTCTCTAATGATTAGTGATATTGAGCATACTTTCATGTGTTTGTTGGCAATCTGTATATCTTCTTTGGAGAAATGTCGACTTAGGTCTTCTGCCCATTTTTGGATTGGGTTGTGTGGGGTTTTTTTTTCATATTGAGCTGTATGAGCTGCTTGTATATTTTGGAGTTTAATCCTTTGGTCGTTGCTTTGTTTGCAAATATTTCCCCCCGTTCTGAGGGTTGTCTTTTCATCTTGTTTATGGTTTCCTTTGCTGTGCAAAAGATTTTAAGTTTAATTAGGTCCATTTTAAAATTTTTGTTTTTATTTCCATTTCTCTAGGAGGTGGGTCAAAAAGGATCTTGCTGTGATTTATGTCATAGAGTGTTCTGCCTATGTTTTCCTCGAAGAGTTTTACAGTGTCTGGCCTTACATTTAGGTCTTTAATCCATTTTGAGTTTATTTTTGTGTATGGTGTTAGGGAGTGTTCTAATTTCATTCTTTTACATGTAGCTGTACAATTTTCCCAGCACCACTTACCGAAGAGGCTGTCTTTTCTCCATTGTATATTCCTGCCTCCTTTATCAAAAATAAGGTGACCTTAGGTGCGTGGGTTTATCTCTGGGCTTTCTATCCTGTTCCATTGATCTATATTTCTGTTTCGTGCCAGTACCATACTGTCTTGATTACTGTAGCTTTGTAGTATAGTCTGAAGTCAGGGAGCCACAATCCTCCAGCTCCATCTTTCTTTCTCAAGATTGCTTTGCTATTCGGGGTCTTTTGTGTTTCCACACAAATTGTGCAATTTATTCTTCTAGTTCTGTGAAAAATGCCATTGGTAGTTTGATAGGGATTGCATTGAAGCTGTAGATTACTTTGGGTAGTATAGTCATTTTCACAATGTTGATTCTTCCAATCCAAGAACATGGTATACCTCTCCATCTGTTTGCATCATCTTTAATTTCTTTCATCAGTGTCTTATAGTTTTCTGCATACAGGTCTTTTGTCTCCTTAGGTAGGTTTATTCCTAGATATTTTATTCTTTTTGTTGCAGTGATAAATGGGAGTGTTTCCTTAATTTCTCTTACAGATTTTTCATCATTAGTGTATAGGAATGCAAGAGATTTCTGTGCATTAATTTTGTATCCTGCTACTCTACGAAAATCACTGATTAGCTCTAGTAGTTTTCTGGTAACATCTTTATGATTCTCTATGTATAGTATCACGTCATCTGCAAACAGTGACAGTTTTACTTCTTCTTTTCTGATCTGGATTCCTTTTATTTCTTTTTCTTCTCTGATTGCTGTGGCTAAAATTTCCAAAACTATGTTGAATAATAGTGGTGAGGGGCTTCCCTGGTGGCGCAGTGGTTGAGAGTCTGCCTGCCGATGCAGGGGACACAGGTTCATGCCCTGGTCCAGGAAGATCCCACATGCCGCAGAGCGGCTGGGCCCGCGAGCCATGGCCGCTGAGTCGGCGCATCCGGAGCCTGTGCTCTGCAACGGGAGAGGCCACAACAGGGAGAGGCCCGCGTACAGCAAAACAAACAAACAAATAGATAAATAAATAAAATAATAGTGGTGAGAGTGGGCAACCTTGTCCTGTTCCTGATCTTAGTGGAAATGGTTTCAGTTGTTCACCATTGAGAACAATGCTGGCTGTGGGTTTGTCATATATGGCCTTTAGTATGTTGAGATAAGTTCCCTCTATGTCTACTTTCTGGAGGGCTTTTTTCATAAATGGGTGTTGAAGTTTGTCAAAAGCTTTTTCTACACCTACTCAGCTGGTCATATGGTTTTTATCCTTCAATTTGTTAATATGGTTTATCACATTGATTGATTTGCATATATTGAAGAATCCTTGCATTCCTGGGATAAACCCCACTTGATCATGGTGTATGATCCTTTTAATGTGTTGTTGGATTCTGTTTGCTAGTATTTTGTTGAGGATTTTTGCATTTATGTTCTTCAGTGATATTGGCCTATAGTTTTCTGTTTTTGTGACATCTTTGTCTGGTTTTGGTATCAGGGTGATTGTGGCCTCATAGAATGAGTTTGG
>NC_041224.1:170486567-170488352 GCF_002837175.3 Physeter macrocephalus
AGAATTTGTCCATTTCTTCCAGGTTGTCCATTTTATTAGCAAATAGTTGCTTGTAGTAATCTCTCATGATCCTTTGTATTTCTGCAGTGTCAGTTGTTTCTTCTCCTTTTTCATTTCTAATTCTGTTGATTTCAGTCCTCTTCCATTTTTTCTTGATGAGTCCGGCTAATGGTTTATGAATTTTATTTAACTTCTCAAAGAACCAGATTTTAGTTTTATTGATCTTTGCTATCATTTCCTTCATTTCTTTTTCATTTATTTCTGATCTGATCTTTATGATTTCTTTCCTCTTGCTAACTTTGGGTTTTTTTTTTCTTCTTTCTCTAATTGCTTTAGATTAAGGTTAGCTTGCTTATTTAAGATTTTCCCTGTTTCTTGAGGTAGCATTGTATTGCTATAAACTTGCCTCTTAGAACTGCTTTTGCTGCCTCCCATAGGTTTTCTGTTGTCGTGTTTTCATTGTCATTTGTTTCTAGATATTTTTTAATTTCCTCTTCGATTTCATTAGTGATCTCTTGGTTATTTAGTAGTGTATTGTTTAGGCTACACGTGTTTGTATTTTTTACAGATTATTTTTTTCCTGTAATTGATATCTATTCTCATAGTGTTGTAGTCAGAAAAGATACTTGATACAATTTCAATTTTCTTAAATTTACCAAGGCTTGACTTGCGACCCAAGATATGATCTATCCTGGAGAATGTTCTGTGTCCCCTTGAGAAGAAAGTGTATTCTACTGTTTTTGGATAGAATGTCCTACAAATATCAATTGATTTGTGACCCAAGATATGATCTATCCTGGAGACTGTTCCATGAGCATTTGAGAAGAAAGTGTATTCTGTTGTTTTTGGATGGAATGTCCTATAAATATCAATTAAGTCCATCTTGTTTAATGTATCATTTAAAGCATGTGTTTCCTTATTTATTTCCATTTTGGATGATCTGTCCAATGGTGAAAGTGGGGTGTTAAAAGTTCCCTACTATGATTGTGTTCCTGTCAATTTCCCCTTTTATGGCTGTTAGCATTTGCCTTATTTATTGAGGTGCTCCTATGTCGGGTGCATAAATATTTACAATTGTTATATCTTCTTCTTGGATTGATTTCTTGATCACTATGTAGTGTCCTTCTTTGTCTCTTGTAATAGTCTTTGTTTTAGAGTCTATTTTGCCTGATATGACAATTGCTACTCCAGTTTTCTTTTGATTTCCATTTGCATGGAATATCTTTTTCCATCCCCTCACTTTAGGTCTGTATGTGTCCCTAGGTCTGAAGTGGGTCTCTTGTAGACAGCATATATATGGGTCTTTTTGTATGCATTCAGCCAGTCTGTCTTTTGGATGGAGCATTTAATCCATTTACATTTAAGGTAGTTATCGATATGTATGTTCTTATTAACATTTTCTTAATCATTTTGGGTTTGTTATTGTAGGTCTTTTCCTTCTCTTGTGTTTCCTGCCTAGAGAAGTTCCTTTAGCATTTGTTGTAAAGCTGGTTTGGTGATGCCGAATTCTTAGCTTTTGCTTGTCTGTAAAGGTTTCAATTTCTCTGTCTAATCTGAATGAGTACCTTGCAGGGTTGAGTAACCTAGGTCTGAAGTGGGTCTCTTGTAGACAGCATATATATGGGTCTTTTTGTATGCATTCAGCCAGTCTGTCTTTTGGATGGAGCATTTAATCCATTTACATTTAAGGTAGTTATCGATATGTATGTTCTTATTAACATTTTCTTAATCATTTTGGGTTTGTTATTGTAGGTCTTTTCCTTCTCTTGTGTTTCCTGCCTAGAG
>NC_041224.1:170488452-170515505 GCF_002837175.3 Physeter macrocephalus
GTGTGTTTAATGTTGTCCCAGAGGTCTCTGAGACTGTCCTCAATTCGTTTCATTCTTTTCTCTATAGTACTCTGTGGTAGTTATTTCCACTATTTTATCTTCCAGGTCACTTATCCATTCTCTGTCTCAGTATTCTGCTATTGATTCCTTCTAGAGAATTTTAAATTTCATTTATTCTGTTGTTCATCATTGTTCCTTGCTCCTTCATCTGCTGTGTATTTCTCTGTCTTCTCATTTTGCTTAACTTACTGTGTTTGGGGTATCCTTTTCACAGGCTGCAGGTTTGTAGTTCCTGTTGTTTTTGGTGTCTGCCCCCAGTGGGTAAGGTTGGTTCAGTGAGTTGTGTAGGCTTTCTCGTGGAGGGGACTGGTGCCTGTGTTCTGGTGGATGAGGTTGGATCTTGTCTTTCTGGTGGGCAGGACCAAGTCTAGTGATGTGTTTTGCGGTGTCTGTGAACTTATGATTTTAGGCAGCCTCTATGCTAATGGGTGGGGTTTTGTTTCTCTCCTGCTACTTGTTTGGCATAGGGTGTCCAGCACTGTAGCTTGCTGGTTATTGAGTAGAGCTGGGTCTTAGCACTGAGATGGAAATCTCTGAGACAGCTTACGCCGTTTGATATTACATGGGACTGTGAGGTCCCTGGTGTACCAATGTCCTGAACTCGGCCCTCCCACCTCAGAGGCTCAGGCCTGACACCCAGCCGGAGGACCAAGACCCTGTCAGCCACATGGCTCAGAAGAAAAGGGAAAAAAAAAGAGACAGACAGAAGGAAAGAAAAATAAAATGAAGTTATTAAGATAAAAAATTTTTAAAATACTGTTAAAAATAAAAAAAATTTTTTAAAAAATGAAGAGAGCAACCAAACCAAAAAACTAATCCACCAGTGATAACAAGTGCTAAAAACTATACAAAAACAAACAACAACAAAAAAAAACCAGAGAGAACCCTAGGACAAATGGTAAAAGCAAAGCTATACAGACAAAAAACACACAAAGAAGCACACACATACACACTCAGAAAAAAATGAAAAAATATATATATATAAAAGGAAGTGAGCAACCAAATCAATGCACAAATCTACCAATGATAATAAGCTCTAAATACTAAACTAAGATAAACATAAAACCAGAAACAAATTAGATGAAGAAAGCAAACCCCAAGTCTACAGTTTCTCCCAAAGTACACTGCCTCGTTGTTCATCATTGTTTGTTTGCTCTTTAGTTCTTCTAGGTCCTTGTTAAACGTTTCTTGTATTTTCTCCATTCTATTTCCAAGATTTTGGGTCACCTTTACTATCATTACTCTGAAGTCTTTTTCAGGTAGACTGCGTATTTCCTCTTCATTTGTTTGGTCTGGTGGGTTTTTACCTTGCTCCTTCATCTGCTGTGTATTTCTCTGTCTTCTCATTTTGCTTAACTTACTGTGTTTGGGGTATCCTTTTCACAGGCTGCAGGTTTGTAGTTCCTGTTGTTTTTGGTGTCTGCCCCCAGTGGGTAAGGTTGGTTCAGTGAGTTGTGTAGGCTTTCTCGTGGAGGGGACTGGTGCCTGTGTTCTGGTGGATGAGGTTGGATCTTGTCTTTCTGGTGGGCAGGACCAAGTCTAGTGATGTGTTTTGCGGTGTCTGTGAACTTATGATTTTAGGCAGCCTCTATGCTAATGGGTGGGGTTTTGTTTCTCTCCTGCTACTTGTTTGGCATAGGGTGTCCAGCACTGTAGCTTGCTGGTTATTGAGTAGAGCTGGGTCTTAGCACTGAGATGGAAATCTCTGAGACAGCTTACGCCGTTTGATATTACATGGGACTGTGAGGTCCCTGGTGTACCAATGTCCTGAACTCGGCCCTCCCACCTCAGAGGCTCAGGCCTGACACCCAGCCGGAGGACCAAGACCCTGTCAGCCACATGGCTCAGAAGAAAAGGGAAAAAAAAAGAGACAGACAGAAGGAAAGAAAAATAAAATGAAGTTATTAAGATAAAAAATTTTTAAAATACTGTTAAAAATAAAAAAAATTTTTAAAAAAATGAAGAGAGCAACCAAACCAAAAAACTAATCCACCAGTGATAACAAGTGCTAAAAACTATACAAAAACAAACAACAAAAAAAAAAAAACCAGAGAGAACCCTAGGACAAATGGTAAAAGCAAAGCTATACAGACAAAAAACACACAAAGAAGCACACACATACACACTCAGAAAAAAATGAAAAAAAATATATATATAAAAGGAAGTGAGCAACCAAATCAGTGCACAAATCTACCAATGATAATAAGCTCTAAATACTAAACTAAGATAAACATAAAACCAGAAACAAATTAGATGAAGAAAGCAAACCCCAAGTCTACAGTTTCTCCCAAAGTACACTGCCTCAATTTTGGGATGATTCGTTGCCTATTCAGATATTCAACAGATACAGGGTATATGAAGTTGTGGAGATTTAATCTGCTGCTCCTGTGGCTGCTAGGAGAAATTTCCCTTTGTCTTCTTTGTTCACACAGCTCCCGGGGTTCAGCTTTGGATTTGGCCCCGTCTCTGCATGTAGGTCGTCTGAGGGCATCTGTTCCCCACCCAGACAGGACAGGGTTAAAATAGCAGCCGATTAGGGGACTCGGCTCACTCAGGCTTGGGAGAGGGAGAGGTATGGAACGTGGGGCGAGCCTGTGGCAGGAGAGGCTGGCATGACATTGTAACAGCCTGAGGCATGCCGTGCGTTCTCCCAGGGAAGTTGTCCCTGGATCACGGGACCCTGGCACTTGGGAGAGGGAGAGGTATGGAACGTGGGGCGAGCCTGTGGCAGGAGAGGCTGGCATGACATTGTAACAGCCTGAGGCATGCCGTGCGTTCTCCCAGGGAAGTTGTCCCTGGATCACGGGACCTTGGCAGTGGCAGGCTGCACAGGCTCCCGGGAGGGGAGGTGTGGAGAGTGACCTGTGCTTGTACACAGGCTTCTTGGTGGCTGCAGCAGCAGCCTTAGAGTCTCATGCCCGTCTCTGGTGTCTGCACCGATAGCCACAGCTCATGCCCGTCTCTGGAGCTCGTTTAGGTGGTGCTCTGAAACCCCTCTCCTCATGCACCCTGAAACAATGGTCTCTCAGCTCTTGGGCAGGTCCAGAGTTTTTCCTGGACTCCCTCCTGGCTAGCTGTGGCACACTAGCCCCCTTCAGGCTGTGTTCACTCAGCCAACCCCAGTCCTCTCCCTGGGATCTGACCTCCAAAGCCTGAGCCTCAGCTCTCAGCCCCCACCTGCCCCAGTGGGTGAGCAGACAAGTCTCTCAGGCTGGTGAGTGCTGGTCGGCACCAAGCCTCCGTGCGGAAATCTCTCTGCTTTGCCCTCTTCACCCCTGTTGCTGTGCTCTCCTCCATGGCTCCAAAGCTTCCCCACTGCCCGTCCCCCATCTCCACCAGTGAAGGGGCTTCCTAGTGTGTGGAAACTTTTCCTCCTTCACAGCTCCCTCCCAGAGGTGCAAGTCTCATTCTTATTCTTTTGTCTCTGTTTTTCCTTTTTTCTTTTGTCCTACTCAGGTACGTGGGGAGTTTATTGCCTTTTGGGAAGTCTGAGGTCTTCTGCCAGTGTTCAGTAGGTGTTCTGTAGGAGTTGTTCCACATGTAGATGTATTTTTGATGTATTTGTGGGGAGGAAGGTGATCTCCATATCTTACTCCTCCTCTGTCTTGAAGTTCTCCCACACCATTAGTATTTTGACAGTGATTGCATTGAATCTGTAGATTGCTTTGGGCAGTATGGTCATTTTAACGTTAATTCTTGTGTTTTTGTTTTTTTTTAAATCCATTCAGCCACTATGTTTTTATTGGAGCATTTAGTCCATTTGCATTTAAAGCAAAATTATTGATACGTATATACTTATTATCATTTTGTTCATTGTTTTCTGGTTTTGTGTTTTTTTTCTTTTTTCTGTTCCTCTCTTCTTCTTTTGCTCTATTCCCTTGTGCCTGATGACTATCTTTAGTATTATGTTTGGATTCATTTCTCTTTTTTGTTTATCTATCATAGGTTTTTGGTTTGTGGGTACCATGAGGTTCATATATAACAACCTACGTACATGATTATTTACATGATAATATTCATGATTATTTTAAGTTGATGATCTCTTAAGTGAGTCTGACCGAGACTCTTTTCAAATTACTGCCTCTGCACTGAGACTCAGAGCATGTGAGATTTGGTGTGTGCCCTTTCAGAGCAGAGTCTCTGTTTCTCACAGCTCTCTGTCTCTCCCACACACAAGCCCCACTAGCTGTCAAAGCCAGATGTTCTGGGGGCTTGTCTTCCTAGTGCAGGACCCCTGGTCTAGGGCGCTGTTTCTCACAGCTCTCTGGCTCTCCCACACACAAGCCCCCATAGCTGTCAAAGCCAGATGTTCTGGGGGCTTGTCTTCCCAGTGCAGGACCCCTGGTCTAGGGCGCCTCATGTGAGGTTTGGACCCCTTGCTCCTTAGGGAGGACGTCTGAAAGTGTGATTATTCTCTCATTTGTGGGTTGCCTACCTGGGGATGTTGGTCTTGACTATACAGTGTCTCTACCCCTCCCACTCATCATATTTTGCTTCCTTCTTTATTTGCTTAGTTGTGGGAAATCTTTTTCGCTAGTCTTCTGGTCATTCTCATAGATAGTTGCTCTGTAAATAGTTGTAATTTTGGTGTGCCTATGGAAGGAGGTGAGCTCAGGTTCTTCCTACTTCACCATCTTGGCCCTGAATCATCATTATTTTCTTAAAGCTATCCAGGTGTTTCTTTCCATAAGATGAAATATTTATTTTTACTCTGGCTTCTACATAGCACCATACCAAAGTGGGTGCAAAAGAATAAAAGTAAAAAGGGAAGGTGAGGAAAATGAGAATAAATACAAACTCCAGGATGGAGGGTTTTTCTATATACTATGGCTGACCCAAAAATTGGGCTATAGATCAGACAATTGAAAAAGAAAAGCCTAGTCAGTTATATTCCTCAGTGCTCATAACCTTAAAACAACCACTTTTTTATGAAGAAATACAAATGTTCTTACTAAGACTGAGCAAAACTTTTTGCTTGATGGTCCTCATAAAGTAGATTGTGATACAATAAACAATATCTTCTATAACATCTTTAAAGAAGATGCAAAAACTAACTCTATAAAGCCATTGTTTATGATGACCCCCCAATATGGCTATAGAAAACATATATTTTCCATATTTCTATAGCACTCTTTACAGAGCTCTATTAACAATTACCCATGTGTATTTAATTCTTTGCCTCATCAGACTGTAAGCCCTTCAAGAGTCATGATCATCTCTTATTTATCTATCTCTAGCACTTAGCACAGAGTCTGGTATTTCATAGCTTACAAGGTTTGTTGAAAGAATATTACAAATTTTCACTTCACTTTTATCTACTGGCATTTACCTCGAACACTATCCAGTAGTGTTCCTTCAGTAGTATAAATATTTAATCCATGTTGCAAAGTGATCCTTACTAACCATTCTTCTACAGCTGCAATATCTGTTTGAAAAGAAAAGGCAAACAATCAGCTATTTTTTTGTATGTCATGTTGGTGAAATTTAAGACTATATGAACATTACCAACCACAATTACCTTTTATTTCCCAATCATTTTGATTGCATTTATATATGTTTTCCCAGCAAACATTTTGATGATAAAATAAGGAAAAAAGAATTATGAAGTGATCTTACCAACACAGCGATGAACCCAGACAATAATATTTTAGATTATAATTTTTCTCTGAGAGCTCCTGTAGCTTGGTAAGAAGCAAATTGTGACACTTCAGGTGAAGTGGTATAATATTTTTTGAAAGTAGACCATGATTAATTAAAATATTTAGTATATCAGGAATTCCCTGGTGGTCCAGTTGTTAGGACTCTGCATTTTCACTGCCCAGGGCACAGGTTCAATCCCTGGTCAGGGAACTAAGATCCCACAAACTGCATGGCATGGCCAAATATAAATAAAATAAAATAAAATAAATAGTATAAACACTAGGGCCAACACCAAAAATTTTTTTTAAAGAATAATAAACCAATAGTTGAGACAAAACAGAATCATAAAAAATAATTAATATGGATGAAGAAAGAAAAAGAAAAGTAAAACAGAAGACATAGAATAGAAAAAACCCTAATGGTAGATTTCAGTACAACCATACTAAAAATTGCATTAAATGTAAACGGCCTAAAAATACTAACTAAAAGACAGATTTCCAGATTAGATGTGAAAATCAAGACTGAAAGATATGCTAACTCTAAGAACCCCACTTTAAATACAAAAGCATAACTGAGTTAAAAGTTAAAGAATGGGTGGGCCTGGGGAAGCCAAGGTGATGAACTCAGCCTGGGTGCTGCAGCAGTTGTACCCATAAGTCGAGGCTGAAACCAGGGTGTGCTCACGAAGAACATGCCTGACCCGAACAGCTCAGCTGCACAAGCCCTCATGTCCATCCAGGCCTCTAGGTGGATCTGTGCACCACCCCGGTGAGGATATGGCTCTTCTAATGGCTGCTTAAACAGCTAAACAAGTAAATCAAGTGTTATTTATGCTTCTTGCTGTCACTGTTCTTTATCAAGCAATTCCTGGATTGGGGGAAAGATAATGGTATGAGAAAATATCCTATGTTTCTACAAAAGGAGCTTCCTGCACAACTGGCCAACACAATGAGAGAAGTCAATCTTCTGATGGGTAACAACTGGCCTTCAGTGTGACTGGTTCAAAGTTGGTATATGCATAGCTTTCTTGAACTTCTGAAATATGAAAATAAGAGTCCTGAGAATCCACAGGTCTTGTATAACTTTCTACAAGTCTTGATAAAAATCACAAATAGAAACAACAATGTGGTTCCTATAATGGTACATGGAGTGATCGAATATACAGGAAAGTATGGGTTTCATCAGCAGTAATAGCCAATATTTTCTGGATTGGTTTTATACCAACTGTATCTCTTTCCACATGCATATCAACCAGCACACACTTCTGTTTGGTGGTGATACTAATCCTGCTCATCCTAAACACACAGGAAATATTAATCCCACCTGTAATGTGGCTCATACAGTGAAAGATGTATATGAAGTAGCCAAGAGACTGTGTGAACAGTGTCAACTGGTAGACCCAGAGCTGGAAGTTGAAGAGGTCAATGCCAAAGCTCCAGGCAAACCTATTCAGGTAGTTTATGTGACCTCATATCTGTTTCATATGCTATTTAACAACTCAGTGAGAACAACAATAGAACTGCACCAAGAGTTACAGAAAAGAGGGCTATCTGGCTGTTAAAACCTTTGTTACTTTGGGTTAAGAAGACACATCCATTAGATCAGTGACTAAGGTGATGGTACCTATTCTGAAAAATAGCACCATAGTTATTCCACTGATCAAATGTTTATTTTCTCTATATCAGCTGGACATTTTCCATGGAGTCCTTCCTACAGCTACTCCTGTTCTTCCATTAAACTAGTAACTTGAGTAATTTTTCATTGTACCTTGCTGCAGTGTGGTTAGTGCCTGACATAGAAGAGTGCAGTCTCCCTATGGTTCTTGTAGCCTCATACCCTCCACCTCATTATTATAGAGTTGAGTGTCCACAGTCTCTTCAGGATTCTGAACTTCTTCCCCTTTCCAGACACAGCAGATACCTACTGTTGCTCTTTGTGACCAAGTATCATGCTTATCTCAGACTACCAATTAGGGCCCAAGGTATATGGAAGTTAAAGACATCAGTTGAATCTACCTTGATAAGTCAGTATGCCAAGGTCCTTCCTCCCTTATATGCATCTCTCCTCCAATCTCTGGTTTACATTTATGCCTTCCTCCACCATTGTGAGGCATCTGTACTTTTGTGTTAGATCGCACTCATTGATGCACTGATTTTACTTTAAAATTCACTTGTGTACTTCTATTCTGTTGCTTAATGTGTTCTAAAAGTTGTCTTGGGGAAAAAAGATAAAAGAATGAAAAAATATATCTTATGCAAATACTAATCAAAAGAAAGGTGTAATGGCTATATCAGTATCTGACAAAGGAGACTTCAGATCAAGGTAATATCAAGGATAAAGAGGAAAAATACATATGATAAACGGATCAATTCACTGAAAAGGTATGACAGCCCTAAATGTACACATGCCTAACAGAGCTTCCAAATAAATGAATCAAAAGCTGATAAAACTGGGGATTTCCCTGGCAGTCTAGTGGTTAGGATTCCGGACTTTCACTGCAGTGGGCCAGGTTCGATACCTGGTCCGGGAAATGAGATCCCACAAGCCATGCAGCATGGCTAAAAAAAACCAACCAAACAAACAAAAACCTAATAAAACTAAAAGGAGTGATAAACAAATCAACAATTATAGTTGGATATTTCAACACTCCTCTCTAAGTAACTGAGTAATGAGTGAGGATATAGAAAAGCTGAATAACACTATCAACCAACTGACCCAATCAACACTTATAGAGCACTCTAGTGAAGAACAGCAAAGTAAGTATTTTTTTCAAGTGCACAGGGAAGATTCACCAAATAGGCCATAAAAACCATCTTAACAAATGATCATACAAAATATGTTCTCAGAACATAATAGAATTAATCTAGAAAAACCAGTAACAGAAAGATATCTGGAAAATCCCCAGATATATGGACATTTTACAACAGATTTCTAAATAACCACAGGTCAAAAAGAAAGTGGCATGGGGAATTAGGAAATATTTTGAAAGAAAATGAAAACAAATAAAAATGTATGAGATGCAGATAAAGCAGTGCTAAAGAGAAATATATAGTAGTAAAATATTTATATTAAAAAAGAAAGATCTCAAATCAATTATCTGAAGCAGGGATTAAAAGATAGTACTGGCCTTATAAAGTGTCAAACAGTAAATATTTGGGGTTTTGTGGGTCATATGGTCTCTGTCTCAACACTTTAACTCTGCCATTGTAGCCAACAAGCAGCTATAGAAAACATAAATAAATGAGCACAGCTGTATTCCAATAAAACTTATTTAAAAAAACAGGCAGCAGACCAAATTTGGTCTGCAAACTATTGTTTGCCACCCCCTGATCTAAAGGTCCCCAACTTAAGAAACTAGAAAAAAAGGAGCAAATGAATCCCAAAGGAAGTAGAAGGATGAAAGAGTGAAATCAACGAAATGAAGAACAGAAAAACAATAGTCACAATCAATGAAATCTAAAGATGCTTCTTTGAAAGGATCAATAATGTTGATGAACTTCCGCCAGACGAATCAAGAAGGAAATAAAGATGCAAATATCAATAAGATGAAATAGGGCACATCACTATAGACCCTTTAAGGATAATAAAAGAATATCACAAAAACACCTAAGTTACAAATTCAACAATTTAGATGAAATGGACAAGTTCCATGAAAGATACAAACTGCCAAAACTCACTTCAGAAAAAAACAGAAAACTTGAATATTCCCATATCTATTAAGGAAATTGAATTTGTAGTTAAAGTCCTTCCCACAAAGAAAACTCCATGCCCAGAAAACTCCACTGTTGAATCCCACCAAACATTTAGTGAAAAAAAATGATACCAATTCTACAAAAATTCTTCCATAATATAGGAGGGAACTCGTTTCAACTCATATTTATTTATGCATTTCCCTTTTTTAGAAATGAGCTTTATTTCAATGCAATTTAGATCTAAAAGCCTACATACTTACTTTGTCCTCTGACCAGGTTTACCTACCAGTCAGGATTTCAAAAACCACAAGCAAATCAAACACCTGTGAGATTCTGGGCAGCGCCAACCTTCGTTTCATTTTGGCAATTAAACCAGGACTCCCTTTGAAAGAAGCTTCTGTGCAAAACGCCGTATTTCCTAGAATGAGGCTCATTGTTTTTCACCTTGAATTCACCCACTTAAAAAGCAGACCCAGAAACCCAAGCTTTTAGAACTCAGTCCCAATATCACCACATAAGTCACTTTCATTCTAGCAATTGTACAGCTAATAGCCCCCAAATTTCCTTTATTTAACAGAGGGCTTCAAGGCAAGGGAAAATTTCTCACAACACCCCTGTCTGCATCTGCCAACTGTTTTCCGTGGGAATCAGCAATACTTCACTCTTAAAGTCCTGGAGACGACCCCACCTGTCAAGCAGAGCCGGATCCCACCAGGGAGGAATGTAGACAAAGGGCTCCTTGCTTGTCCCAGCACTGCTGTCAGACCCAGCAACAATGAACTTGCTCCTTACTCATAAACACTGTCCAATAAAGAGGCTACCATGAAACTCAGAAGCTAAATTTTCTGCTCAGATTCCTGGATAAAAACGATTTTTAAAAATCTGTGTAATCCAGACCAAAAGATGATTATTTAAAAGAAAATCAAGAAATAGAAACAACTTTCTAGTAAAAGCTTGTTGGAAGACGGATTCCAATATGATAAAAACGATCTAGATAAGTCCTTTTGTCTATGGAGAATGCAATGTTATCAGCCCCTTACACAAGCCCTCCTGATACTCCTTATAGACAGCATTTCAGTTCAGAATTCAAAGTGGAAATACCTTTGAAAGGAAAATAGTGAAGTGGCTGGAAAACCATGTGCATCTTGGCAAACGTTTTCCCACCCACCATGAGCCTGGGTTTTCTGATAAGGTCACGGGCTTGGCTTTCCCGTCAAAAACATTCTTGAACTCGTAGGGAACAGAGGAATGGAGACTTGGTGTCTGAGCGCGTGTCTTCCAGGTTCCATATCTGGGGCTCAAGAGCCAACAGCAGGATCCTGTGGGACTCACGGAAGGTTCCCCAGGGCGATGAAGATTCTAAAGTTTCTTAAGCTCAGTATGAACTCAAGTCTGGTATCACCTGTGCTGGGCTCCCTCAACTCCTGCCCAAAGCCCTGTGCGCCCTTGGTTTTCAGCTTAAAGCTGAGCACCGCCCCCAGCGTTCATCATCAGCAAAAGCTGAACAACTCATTTGATAAAGACAGCATTACCAGATACCGAAACGAGATAAAGATATTACAAGAAAATAAAACTCCAGACTGATAACCCCAAGAACCCACTAGCCAAATGAGTCCAGCAATACACAAAAAGGATAATGCATTGTAACTAAGAGTTGTTTATCCTAGGATTGCAAGGCTGGTTGAGAATTCAAAAACGAATCAATGGAATTCTTCATATCATGGGATGAAAGAAGAAAATCCTTATAATCATCTCAAAAGACGCAGAGAGAGAATTTAACAGAATTCAACACCAATTCTTGAACTCAGCAAACTAGGAATAGAAGGGAACTTCCTTAACCTGATAAAGGGCATCTGCAAAATACTTACAGATAACATCATACTTAATGAGGAAAGGCTGAATATTCTCTCCCTAAAGTTGGAAACAAGGCAGAGATGTCCTCTCTCACCATTCCTATTCAACATTGTACTGGAGATCCCACCAGCACAATAAGGAAAAGGTAAACAAGTAAGTAAGTATGTAAGTAAATACATATATAAATAAATAAAATGAATCATATTAGAATGGAAGAAATATATAAAATTATCTCTATTTCTAGATGGATGTTTATCCATGTAGAAAATCCCAAAGAATATACAAAAGACTACTAGAACTAATAAGTGAATTTAACAAATTTACAAGATATAAGGTCAATCTACAAAAATCAGTTACATATTTACATATTATTAATGAACTGGAAATTAAAATATTAAAAATAACCATTTAAAGTAACACCAAACCCATGAAATACTTAGAAATAAATTTCTTAAAGTATATGCAAGATCTCTATGCTGAAAACGACAAAACCCTGATGAAATAAATCAGAGGAGATGTAAATAAATGGAGAGATATACTGTGTCCATGGATTGGAAGACTCAGTATTGTTAAGATGTCAGTTCCCCCTAAACTAATCTATAGATTCAATGCAATTCTAATTGAGATTAAAAAAATCACAGCAGAATTTTTTGTAGAACTAAGCAAATTGATTGTAAAATTTACATGGAGAGACAAAAGAACTAAAAGAACAAAAGAAAAAGAAGGTCAAAGTTGAAGGGTTAATATTACTCATTATAAGCTTATTATTTATAAAGCTAAAGTAATCAAGTGTGGCATTGGTAAAGGATAGAGAGCCCAGAAATAGTAACTCAATGGACACAAAATAGCTTTTACAACAAAGGTGGTGGAATAATTGGATATCCATATTTCCCCCAAATTACCCTCAGTCCATATAATGTACAAAAACTAACTTAAATTCCGTCATAGGCCTAAATACAAAACCTAGAACCATAAACTTCTAGAAGTAAATATAGGAGAACTTTTTTGTTGGTTAGGCAAAGATTTCTTAGGTATGATGCCAAAAGTACAATACATAAAATAAAAAACTGATAAATTAGACCTTGTCAAAATTAAAAACTCTGATATACAAAGGACATTCTTAAGAGATTAAAAATACAAGCCATAGACTGGGAGAAAATATTTATAAATCATATATCTGATAAAGGAGCTGTATCCAGAACATACAATGAACTTGCAAAAGATTTGAATAGATAATTCACCAAATGGCAAATAAGCACAAAAAAGGTTGTTTGTTGTCATTAGTTATTAGAGAAATGCAAATTAAAACCATAATTAAATGTCACTCTATACCTATTAGAATGGCTAAATTAAATACATACATATTTATACATATTAAAATATATTTATATATAAGTATACATATATACATATTGTATAAATATACATATATGTATAAATGTATATGTATACATTATACAAACATACACACACACATATACACTAAGTGCTGGCATGGATCCAGATAATCTGGTGGTGAGAATGCAAAATGATACTGATACTTTGGAAAATAGTTTGATAATTTCTTATACAGTTAAACTTACATTTACCATATGACACAGTAATCCTACTATCTGGTATTAGCCAAATGCAACAAAAATTTGTGTTCACCACAAGAATCTGTATGAGAATGCCTATTGCAGCTTTATTCATAATTGCCAAAAACTGAAAAAATCCAAATGCCCTGCAACAAAATAAACTATGGTACATCCATACAGTGGAATACTACCCAGTAAGAAAACAGAAAAAACTACAACATAGTGAATCTCAAATGAATTATGCTAAGTGAAAGTAGCCAGACTCAAAAGACTACATATTTGATGATTCCATTTATATGGCTCTGGAATAAACAAAACAATAGGAACAGAAAACAGATCCGTGGTTCCTGGGGCTCAGGAGACAGAGAGTTGACTACTGGTGGGGTAATTTTATTGGATGATGGAATTGTTCTAAATCTCGATTCATGATTACATAATTGTATACATCTGTGAAAACTTATAGAGCTAGGCACTAAAAAGGGTATATTTTACTGAATGTAAATTATACCTTATTTTAAAATGAAAAAAAGAACAAATTGTGAAGTATAAATTAAGGAGGGACTCTTTACCTTCAACAGTTCTAGGTAGTTCAAACTTCAAACTGCCTTCACCACTTTCTAATTATCACCAAATCTCCATATGGCTCCATAGGCCTCAGTTAAATCATTCGAAAATGGAGCTAACAATAGTAACTAACACATATTGAGTAATAAATTAATTTAGTTAGGTAAAGTGTTTAGAGTCGTGCTGAAAATATAAGAATTCAGTAAATGCTACCGGCAAGTTCTACTACTACTATGATGATTATTTTGCTACATTTGCTGTTGATGTTACGTAAACTACCCTTCCCAAGATTTTACAGATATATAATACTCAAATTCATGGCATGGCAGCAAATAAGATATGATTAAGGAATAAAAAGTGAATGAGCAAATATTTTCTTTCATGATTTCTAGCATATTACTAACATTAGACCATTCTCTTCTATTACATTATAAGCTCCAATATATTTCTTTTTACTCAATCCAGAAGTTGTGTCAAGACAGGCAGAGATCATTTGGTCTCTTTCCGTAAGATGCTTAAGTTTTCAGATCACCTTTGTTCTTGCCTGGGTGATCTGAGAATCAATGCATTTCTGAAATTAAATTTTATAAATAGAGGAAGGGAAAATGACAAGTGATCTTCACTTCTTTGATTGTCAAACTAATGTCAATATTAGGCAAGCAGCTAGAACAATCCATCATTAGACTGTACTCCCCTTTTTTTTTAAAAGAAGTACAATTTTCAGGATGAATTCCTTGAAAAAAAATCACAAAAAGTTCCAATAGATTAATTTGAAAAAATTGAGATGAATAAAGGATAAAAATAGTGATATAATCCATGTTAGCTGTTATAATACTGGGGCTTCTTTTGCAGTTTTCATCTTTGATGCTTCCTTATATAGTCTTTTCTATCCTTTCTGCCTTATTCTCACTTTCCCCCTGCCGTTTACTCTGTAGGACACACGATTTGGTTCGTCCTTTAACTTTCCCATACTTAGAGGGGTTTGCCTGTATGATCCCTCCATCTCACTGTCCCAATTCCTCATCACCTGCTACATTTGATTGGTACACAAGTGGGTGCAGGATCAATTCTAGGCCAATTGAAGATACTCTCCTGGGGATTTGGAATTGGGCTGGCCCCTAGGAAATATATATAAAACTTTGACAGCAGTGAGGCAGCTTTAGGAAACTAGTCTGCATAAAAGGAAAAATAAATATAGATGTACAGAAAATACAGATAAGAGAAACAGGGTGAAAATATTCCCTGGGTTCTTGATGGTTCTCCATTTCTTACTTCTAATTCCTTCTTATAATCTGGCTTCATTGCTGTCTTTGGGTTCCACAACAAAAAGAAATTTAGTCTTTTTCCTTTAGTGAGGTCAGGATGGTTTCTATTTCTTGCACCTACCATATTAGAATAATATACCCTTTATCATTTTTAAACTATGGGTCTGTATCTCATGCCTGAAGATCTACTAGCTCAGTCCACTAGCTCAATACTCACACCTTCTGCAATTTGACTTTCTTGCTCTTTCCTTCTTGGTATTTACAGTAGTATATAAACTAGGCTGCCACATAGCACTTAATAGTAGACCCAATGGTAAACTAATACACTACATATTACATTTTAAAATTAATGATTCCATTTCATTAAAATTAATTGGTACCTGACTTTCTCAATACTATGAATTTCACGTTCTAGAAAATGAGTTTACTTTAACTAAAGAATAATATAAATGCTATGTATGTCAGAACCATCTATCTATAATATAACTGCCAGGTAAAATACAGGAAGCCCAGTTAAATTTTAATTTCAGATGAATCACTAGTTTTTAGTAAGTATGTATGTCCCAAATACCACAGGAGACATTAACATGAAATAACATAATTTCTTAACATAATAAATGGTTTTTATTTGATAAATTTGGCAATCCAGACCCATGTGTAAAATAGTGAATTCAGATCATTCTTACCTGTATTTTTTGTAATGTTTTCTCTGGGAATATCAATCAACCAATAAACTCGATCACTGAACTTGAACAAAGAAGACATCAGAAAACAGTGTTTTACAATGTTAATAGCAACACTTATTTTGGCATATTCTACCCTATATTTTAAAAACTAAAATTAAACAAAAACATCCAATGTATATGTCCTTTACCCAGCAATTTCACTCTTGGGAATTTATCCTGCATTATACTCACATATGTGTGAAATGAAATGTGTTCAAGGATATTTTTCATCATTGTTTGTGATAGTACAAGATTGGAAATAACTAAAGTATTCATTAGTTATGTGTAAGAATATAGCCATGAAATGGAATATCATATAGCCAAGCTCAGACAGCACAAAGCTGAAGCATTACTGGCTTGATGAGTCAGAGGACAGAATCTGCTGCTGACAGAAAATTTAGGAATTTAAGACGAAAATCCCATGCACAGGGAACTTTAAAAATAATGATCTAAGAGTTAAATATAAACTCTTTCCATATCCTCGGGCAACACAAGTGCAGGGGAGATCCTCAGAAGGCCATGTGAAAAAAAAAAGTCAGCAGTGGAAGTTAGTAGAACTGAGCAGAGATATCAGCTGCTGAAACCGTAAGTAGACATTTTGCAATTTGTGCCAGGGCAATTAATAGCCTTTTAGACCACCACCAACAAAAACATCAGCAAATTCTTGTAAGAAAATAGCAGAATCTAGAGTTGTTACAGCTTATTATCTTCAATGTCCACTTTTCTCCCAAAAATGACAAGACATGGAAAGAAACAAGGACATGTAACTGATATTCAGGGAAAAGAAGATAAACTGACTCAGAATGAGTTCAGATACAGATGAAGACTTCAAAGCAGCTATTACAAATATGTAAACGGATTTAAGGAAAATGTGTTAATGAGGGAATGGATAGGAAATCCAGCACCGAAATGAAAAATACAACAATAAAACCAAATGGATATAGTGAGGCTGAAAAGTATAACTGAAATAAAATATTTACTAGATGAGTTCAATAGATTGGAGATGGCAAAAGAAAGAATAAGTGAACTTAGGGCTTCCCTAGTGGCACAGTGGTTAAGAATCTGCCTGCCAATGCAGGGGACATGGGTTCAAGCCCTGGTCCAGGAAGATCCCACATGCCGCGGAGCAACTAAGCCCGTGCACCACAGCTACTGAACCTGTGCTTTAGAGCCCATGCGCCACAACTACTGAGCCTGGATGCCACAACTACTGAAGCCTGCATGCCTAGAGCCCATGCTCCGCAACAAGAGAAGCCACCACAGTGAGAAGCCCATGCACTGCAACGAAGAGTAGCCCCTGCTTGCCGCACCAGAGAAAGCCCGCGCACAGCAACAAAGACCCAACGCAGCCAAAAATAAATAAATTAAATAAATAAATTTATTTTTAAAAAAAAGAAAGAAAGAATAAGTGAACTTAGATATATAACAATTGAAATTATTCAATTTGAAAAAGGCGGAAAATGATTAAAGAAAAATAAATGGAGCTGTAGAGATCTGTGGGTCAATAAAACGTGTTCCAAAATGTGCCTAGCTGGAGTCCCAGGCAGGCAAAGAGACAGAGAAAGGGGTAGAATATTTCTTTGGAGAAATAGTGGCTGAAGACTTTCCAAATTCAATCCAAGTAGCCCAGAGAACCTGTCAGGGTAAATACAAAGAGAACATCTTAAAAGCACCCAGAGAAAAATAACACATTACATACAGGGGACAATAATAAAATTAATAGCTGACTTCTCATTCAGAAACAATGGTATCAGGTGACATATTCAAAATGCAGAATGACATATTCAAAACGCTGAAAGCAAATGAAGTCACCCAGCAATTCTATATCTGACAAAATAATCATTCAAAAATTAAGGTGACCACTAAAAAACTACTAGAATTTATAAATGAGTTCAGCAAGTTCAGGATATAAGATAAATATATAAAAATTCATTGTATTTTTATACACTTGCAAAGAACACTCTGGAAATGAGAATAAGAAAGCAATTCTCTTTACAACAGCATCAAAAAGAATAAAATATTAGAAATAAATTTAACAAAAGAAGTACAAAACTTACACTCTGAAAATACAAAAAATTGTTGAAAGAAATTCAAGAAAATGTAAATAAATGGAAAGACAACCCATATTCATGGATTGGAAGATTATTAAAATGGTGATACTCCCAAAACTGATCTACAGATTCAACACAATCCCCATTAGAATTGCAGCTGGTTTCTTTGTAAAAATTGACAAGTTTATCCTAAAATTCATATGGAAACTAGTGAAATTTATATGGAGACTAGCAAAAACAACCTTGAAAAAGAAGAACAAAGTTGGAGGATTCATCCTTCTCAATTTCAAAACTTACTACAAAGCAGCAGTAACAAAACAACATGGTACTGGAATAAGGGTAGATGTATAGATCAAAGCAATAGATTTGAGAATCCAGAAATAAACCCTCACATTTAGAGTTGATTGATTTTCAGCAAAAGTGCCAAAACAATTCAGTAGGGAAACAGTAATAGTATTTTCAACAGATGGTGCTAGGATAGCTGGATATCCACATACAAAATAATGAATGTAGACCCCCCTACCCCAAACCACACACAAAAATTCAACTCAAAGTATATCAAAGACCTAAATGTAAAAGGTAAAACTATGAACCTCTCAGAAGAAAACATAGGGGTAAATCTCCATTACTCTGGATTAGGCAATGGTTTCCTATTTATGACACCAAAAGAATAAGCAACAAAAGAAAAAATAGATACCTAAGACTTCATCAAAAACATTTTTGTGCATCAAAAGACAGTAAAGTAAAGTAAAAGTAAAGTAAAAAATCAACCCACAGAATGGAAGAAAATATTTGCAAGTCATTTGTCTGATAAGGGACTTGAATTGAGAATGTATGAAGAACTTTTACAACTCAACAATAAAAAGACAACCCAGTTAATAATCTATATAGAAATCTTCACAAAGAAGATATTCAAATGGCCAATAAACACTGTTGAGCAATGAAAAGATGCTCAACATCATTAATAATCAGGGAAATGCAAATCAAAATATAATGAGATAGCACTTCACACCCACTGGGATGGCTATAACAAAACAAAACAAAAACCAGAAAATAACAAGTGTTGGTGAGAATGTGGAAATTTGAACCCAAATACACTGATGATGGGTATGTAAAAGATTCCAACCACTGTGGAAAACAGTCTGGCAGTTCCTCAAAAAGTTAAATATAGAGTTACCCTATGACCTAGCAATTCCATTTTCTAGTTATATACAGAAGAGAAATAAAAAACCAAAATTTCCACACAAAAACTGTACACAAAAGTTCATAGCAGCATTATTCATAATAGCCAAAAAGTGGAAAAAACCCAAATGTTCATCAACTGATGAATGGATAAACAAAATATGGTACCAAAAGAGTGGGATATTATTTGGCAATAAAAAGAAATGAAGTACTGATACATGCTATCACATGGATGAACCTTGAAAACATTATTCTAACTGAAAGAAGCCAGTCACAAAAGACTGTATATTATATGACTTCATTTACATGAAATGTTCAGAATAAGCAAATCTACAGAGACAGAAAGTAGACTAGTGGTTGCTTAAGACTGGGGAGTAGAAGGTAGAATGCAGAGTGATTGTCAATGGGTATGGGCTGTCTTTTGGAAGTGATGAAAGCGTTCTAAAATTAGATAGTAGTGATGGTTGCACTCTATGAATATACTAAAAACCATTTAATTGTACACTTTAAATAGGCAAATTGTATGGTATGTAAATTATATCTTAATGAAGTTGTTACCCCTCCCCCCAACAAAAAGATGAAATAAAGACATTTTTAAGGGGAAAAAACTTCCAGAGAATTAATTGCCAGCAGACCTGCACTGTAAGAAATGCTAAAAGTTCTTTATGCTGAAGAAATATGACACTGGATGGAAATTTTTGCCTACAGAAACAATGAGGAGCAGTGGAAATAGTAAATATGTGAATAAAAAGTAAAAAAAAAAACCACCCATGTGAATCTTTTTCTTTTCTTCTCTTAATTTCTTTTAAAAAATGACTTTAAAGTAAAAAGTATAACAATGTATTATTGGGTTTAAACCACATACAGATGTAATATTACTGGACTAGCTGTTTTTAAAAACACATGCTAAAAGGAAGAGTATTCTTCTTACTAACATACCACAGAATAAAATAAAATGTAATTACCAAAGTTAAATTAAAGTGAAAGATGCCCGTATATGTACTATTTATGATTCCCAAGCTTGGAGCAAGTCCTCCTGATGTGAACACGCTTAGAAATTCCTTTGAAGTAAGCTCAATTTCAGATTGGAAAAAGCACTGGATTTTCTTTAGGAAAGAGAAAAAAAAACAAGTAGTGACACTTTGATGGAGAGAAGCATATTTTACATTAATTTGAAAGTGAGGAGAAATCTATGAAAAGTAGATGCTGCTGAAGATTGCTATCTCTAGTAATTCCAGTCTTTAACTTGGAAAAAATATCTGTTTTTAAAAGTACACTTTCAGAACCCATCCGCCTATTATGCTAGTGTCATCATAGGTTTCAATTCATCCTATAATAATCTTTTCTGTCATAGAAATTGTCATAGAGTTATTATGTTTAACAAACATAGACTCAAAGTCACATGCTATCACATGTAGAAATTCCTATTTTATTAAAATCATTATTTTGTGTCTAAATAAAAAAGCAAATGTATAAAGCAAAACTCATTTTACTGCATTTTTATTGAATATTTCCCAGTTTTGAGAAGGTATATGAAAAGGTAGCAATCACAAATGGTGGATTTCCCTGAAAACCAATATGGATAAGAAGAGCTTCATCTCACTTAGTTCTCCTAGTAGTTAAGATCACTCTGGGCAAGTTACCTATCTGAATTTCAGTTTCCTTATCTATAAAATGGGGAAACATATTCATTCCAAAGATATTTACTGACCCCTTACCATGAATCAGGCAGTGTTATAGGTGCTGGTGAAACAGAATTGAACAAAACAGGCAAAAATCCCTGACCAAAGGGAACTTATTTTCTAATGGGGCTTGGCAGGGAGATAAACCCAAACCCTTTTCCTTCGTCTTAAACTTCGCCACAATTTACTGCACTTTGTTAAGATATTATATAAGCTCCCAATTCTAAGGATCCCTTTGAGTTACTCATCGTTGAGTTCTCCCATGGGTATGTGCATTGCATGTGTAAATAAACTCTGCTTTTTTTTGTTTTGCTTGTTTGTTGTTTGTTTTTGTTTTTTACGGTTTTTTTGGCTGTGCCGTGAGGCTTGCAGGATCTTAGTTCTCAGACCAGGGACTCAACCTGGGTCATGGCAGTGAAAGCACCGAGTCCTAACCACTGGACTGCCAGGGAATTCCCAAACTTCATTTTTATCTCCTGCTTAATCTGTCTTTTGTCAGTTTGTTTTACAGGCTCCAGCCACTGAACCTAAGAGGGGACGTTCAGTACTCCCCTACAGTACTTATCTTACAGAAGATTAAATGTCATAATGAACATAAAACATTTTGAAAAATGCCTGACAAACACTTTATAAACGCTAGCTATTATTTCTACTAATACTTCTTCTAGAACTACCACATCACAACTATCCAAAAAGTAGATTATACTTCCCTTTCAAAAGGACAAAACTGAGGATCAGAGAGGTTAGGTAACCTGCCCTAGGGCATACATACCATATATGGCAGAACCAAAATTTGACCCCAGCTCTGTAGGTCTCTCTTCCTCTAGAGCCCATTCCTTTTCCATAATATTTAATCACAAATAGGAAAGACACGTGTGACTCAAAGGGCTTGCACTTCACAATAGTTGTAAATAAAAAACTAAATATACGTTTGGCATATTAAGAAGGAACCGGGAACTAAGTCAAAACGGACTTTAGGATAAATGTATTTGTCCTCATGGGGTGTTTTTCTTCATTTTGTTATATTTATCATAGATTTTTAGACCATCTGTGCAATTTTTATTAATTTATGTTTTTGTTAGCATTTGCTGCATGACTATCTTAACAGTACATCTTAGTTTGTTGTGTTTTTAAAAATTTTGCCATTATTTGAATCAAAGGAGTCAAATAATTCCCTACCCAAAATGATACCTGCAATGTGGTACTTGTTATAAAAGGGAAAGATTTTTTCCCAAGGTAACGTGAAGTAACGTTCTTTCGCTAACAGGCTACATCTGTCAAACTTCAGATGGACAGATCAGAACCATAAAAAATGAAGATCATTACAGCCAATCTGTTAAAAAAAGGGATGGAGGCATCTTAAAAAAAAAAAAAAAGCAAACCACCCAGGGTGTTCAATGATTAAATGATATATTTTACTTGATCCAAGTGGAATGAAATAGAAAGGATAGAAAGGATTATTTATATCAAATTTCACCTCCCCAAGTCTGAAAATAGTAGAAGGTATTTGAAAAGAGTACAGTGCTACTGGTTTCACCTATGCACTTAAAAGGAATATGAGGGGTTGTAGCACATGCTATTAGTGGACCTTACCAAGTCATCAGAGGAAAGATACAACTTGATTATTTCATTCTTTTGGGGGAACCCTTCGCTAGCACAAGCAAAGCGTTTCTCCGTATCACCTAAATAATACAAACATATACATATATATATTTTTTTAGGTCACTAATGAAGAATTTCCATTAAAAGAACCATATTTTTAAACAGAAATATTTTTTAAAGAATAAGAATTATAATTGTATATTTTAAATTCACATCACTCTAGATAAAGTTTAAATCTTCCACTTTATTTTTTCATTTTAAAGATACAATATCAGGACACTAAAAAGAAAGGTTTGAGCACTAAAATAAAATATAACACGTGCTAGGCTATGATACAAATTTTCAGAGGTGGCCAGAAACCAGTTCTTCACTCTTAAAACTCCTCAACCTTGGTGAACATATAAAAGGGACAGAAGTTGGAGATTGGAGAGTGAATTTATGTTTTGATAGAGAGCTACCGATATGAAGGTGACTCCTCTGCCCAAAGGATGGGAGTGTTGGGAGGAAGATCCCTCCTTCTTATCTTGTTCTAAAGTGAGTCTCTCTGGCAATTCCCTGGCAGTCCAGTAGTTAGGACTCTGCGCTTCCACTGCAGGGGGCATGCGTTCGCTTGCTCCCTGGTCAGGGAACTAAGATCCAGCATGCTGTGGCATGGCCAAATAAAATAAAATAAAACAGAGTCACTCATAGACAGCATAGAGTTGGATCATGTGTGATTATTTGTTTTTGTTTTTGTTTTGATCATGTGTTTTTACCCATTCTGCCAATCTCCCAGTTTTGATTGGGAAATTTAATCCATTTGTAGTTAAAGTGATTACTGATAAGGAGAGACTTACTTCTATCATTTTGCTATTAGTTTTCTATATACCTTATAACTTTTTTGCCCTTCATTCTGCATTACTGCCTTCTTTTGTATTTAGTTGATTTTTTTTGTAGTGAAACATGTAAATTCCTTTCATGTATATTTTATAGCTATTTCCTTTGTGATTACCATGGGGATTACATTTAACATCCTAATGGTATACTACCCTAATTTGAATTTATAGCAGCTTAACTCCAATATCATAGAAAAACTCTGCTCCTTTAAAGCTCCATCCCCACCCCTTTCAGTTGTTGATATAATAAAATTATATCTTTAAATATTGTGTGCCCCCAAAACATGAACTAATAATTCTTTTGAATGCATTAGTGTCTTAAGTTATATAGAAAACAAGATTTGGAGTTACAAACCAAAATTACAATGATAGTAACTTTTGCACTAATAATTTTTTTCTTTAGATGTATTAGTCTCTTAAATCATGTAGAAAATAAAAAGTGGAGTTACAATCCATTGTAACAATATAATTACCCCCATATTTACCTTTATTTCTCCCTATGGCTTCAAGTGAATGTCTAGTGTCCTTTCATTTCCCCTTGCAGGACTCCCTTGAGCATTTTTTACATGGCAAATCTAGTGGTAACAAACTCCCTCAGCTTTTGTTTATCTGGGAGTGCCTTAATTTCTTCCTCACTCTTGAGGACAGTTTTCCCAGATATAGGATTCTTGGCTGACTGGTTTTTCTTTTAGCAATTTGAATATATCAGTCCACTGCCTTCTGGACTCCAAAGTTTCTGATAAGAAATCTGCTTATTATCTAATTGAGGATTCTTTGTGTGTGGTTATTCACTTCTCTCTTGCTGCTTTCAAAAGTCTCTCTTTATCTTTGGTTTTTGAAAGTTTGATTATAATGTATCTTGGTGTAGGTCTCTGTCAGTTCATCTGACTTGGAGTTTGCTTAGCTTCCTGGATATATACATATATTATACATATTTATGCCTTTCATCAAATTTAGGAAGTTTTAACCATTATTTCTTCAAATAGTCTCTCTGCTCCTTTCTCTCTCTTCTGCTGTTACTCCCACAATGTGTGTGTTGGTCCACTTGATGGTTTCCCAGAGGTCTCTTACACTCTACACTTTTCTTCAACCTTTTTTCTTTCTGTTCCTGAGACTTGATAATTACAATTGTCTTATCTTCAAGTTGCTGATTTTTTTCTTCTGCCTGCTTAAATCTGCCTTTGAATCCCTCTAGTGAGTTTTTCATTTCAGTTATTGTACTTTTCAGCCCCTGCATTTCTTCTTGGTTTCATTTCAGGTTTTCTATTTCTCTATTGATACTTCCATTTTGCTCATACATTGTTTTCTTGACCTTCTCCACATCTTCTTTAGTTTTGGGAGCAACTTTAACATGGTTGTTTTAAAGTCTTTGTCTAGTAGATCTGCCATCCAATCTTTTTTCAGGATAATTTCTGGTGATTTATTTTTTTCCTTTAATGGGCCATACTTTCCTGTTTCTTTGTATGTCTTATAATTTTCTGTTGAAAACTGGACAGTTAAATCTAATAGTGTGGTAACTCTGGAAATTAGATTCTCCTCATTCCCCAGGATTTGCTTTTTTTTGTTACTGTTTTTGTCTTTCGGGTTTTTATTCTTTTTTCTTTCTTTCTTTTTTTTTTTAATTTGCGGTACATGGGCCTCTCACTGTTGTGGCCTCTCCCATTGCGGAGCACAGGCTCCAGGCACGCAGGCTCAGTGGCTGTGGCCCACAGGCCTAGCCACTCCGCGCAATGATGTGGGATCTTCCCAGACCAGGGCATGAACCTGTGTCCCCTGCATCAGCAGGCGGACTTCTCAACCATTGCGCCACCAGGGAAGCCCACTTTTGGATTTTTAAAAAATTGTTGTAGGCTGTCTTCGTATCAAGGATCAATCTCAGGTGTAAATTTAAGGTCTTCTTAGGTCTTTTATGAGACTGTGTCATTTTTCCCTGGGCATGTGTTGTCACTTTGTAATTTATCCCCTTAAATGGAGTTTTTTTTGTTATTTTTTTTTGATAGTCTTTAATGTCTGGCTCCCAAAAAGGAAAAAAAAGAAAAATGAAAAAGGGGGTAAAAAGGGCACTGGCCCTTTAAGTCCCTTGAAAATCTCTTCAGCTGAGGGAGAAGAGCTTGCAACAATGAGGGGAGGTACAACAACAATGGCTGCCTGCCTCTTTGTCTGCACCTCTGTGATCAGAAGCAGCAATCAGAGTACAGATCCTCAATATTTGGAAGACAGGGTCCTTTTTGCCCACCCTAGCTTCTGCAAGCTGTGTGTGACTGCTCCAGGAACACGTGCACAGCTGCATGCCATGAGGCTGAGGGTGGGGGATGGGTAGTTTCTACTGTGATAAGAGTTGACAGTGACTGAAATTAACTGCAACTTACTGTCCAAGCCTTCCCCTAGAAGTTGTAAGCCTTCAGCAGACTCCAGAGTTCCAAAAAAGTTACATCAGACAGATTTGGCCAGTGCAGTTGTTGTCCAGTTGGGGAGGCACATTTCTTGTGCTTCTCACTCTGCCATCTTCCCAGAATCCTCTATCCCTTCTCCTTATCTTGAGTTTGAGGAAAGAGGCTGTGATAGGACCACTCATCAATGTCATATGTATTCCTCTAATCTGGGGTATAAATTCAGACTCCTTCTTGAAAAGAGGCAGGACTTGATTTGATGAAGAGGATAGGCCCTATCCCTTGCTAGACCTGCATAGCTATTTTCACAAGAATCCTGCTAAGTCATCTTAGAGAGAAACCCCCCCATCCTTTTTCTAAATTTTATTTTATTTATTTATTTATTTATTTATTTATTGGCTGCATTGGGTCTTTTGTTGCTGCACATGGGCTTTCTCTAGTTGCGGTGAGCAGGGGCCACTCCTCGTTGCCGTGTGCAAGCTTCTCATTGTGGTAGCTTCTCTTGTTGCAGGCTTCAGTAGTTGGGGCGCACAGGCTTAGCTGCTCCGCAGCATGTGGGATCTTCCCAGACCAGGGCTCGAACCCGTGTCCGCTGCATTGGCAGGCAGATTCTTAACCATTGCACCACCAAGGGAAGCCCGCCCCCCATCCTTGATATCTAACCACTCTCAATATCTACTCAAATTCCTCGTCCCTTACCATCCACCCAGATGGTCATGCTGGCCTGCCCTCAGCAAGAATACTGTTCGGTTAGCTGAGCAAGAATCCTCCCTACTCTTGATGTCTCCTCTTAGTAATTTTCCATCCAAAGACACAATTTCCCCCAAAATGAACCTGCTCCTTGGCTATAAATTCCCACTTGCCTATGTTGTATTTGGAATTGAGACTAGTTCTATACTGAGATCTTTTTTCCTCAATTGCAATAGTCCCTGAATAAACTGTAGTTTTACAGCTTCAAATATTGTCCAGCTCTGGTTTTCTCTGGCACAATGAAGTTGAAGCAAGATGCTGCTAAAGTACTGAAGGACATCAGAGGTAAGGCTAGATGAAGGGTGACTACAAACATCTTTTGTAACAAACATGGGTTTTGGTGGTATACAATGGCAAAGTACTCTTTAAAAAACTGTCTAAAGATGAGTTAGGGATGTTTTTATATTACTTTTTTAAAAGTTTTTAAAATTTTCTGACTTTTTTAAAACATATTTATTGGAGTATAATTGCCTTACATTGCTGCGTTAGTTGTTGCTGTATAACAAAGTGAATCAGCTATACCTATACATATATCCCCGTATCCCCTCCCTCTTGCATCTCCCTCCCACCCTCCCCATCCCACCCCTCTAGTTGGTCACAAAGCACCAAGCTGATCTCCCTGTGCTATGCAGCTGCTTCCCACTAGCTACCTATTTTACATTTGGTAATGTGTATATGTGAGTGCTACTCTCTCACTTCGTCTCAGCTTACACTTCCCCTTCCCTGTGTCCTCAAGTCCATTCTCTACGTCTGTGTCTTTATTCCTGTCCTGCCCCTAGGTTCTTCAGAACGTTTCTTTTTTTTTTTTTTTAGATTCCATATATATGTGATAGCATACGGTATCTGTGTTTCTCCGACTTCCTTCACTCCTCTGAATGACAGACTATACTCCATTGACAGTAATATTCCATTGTATATATGTGCCACATCTTCTTTATCCATTCATCTGTCGATGGACACTTAGGTTGCCTCCATGTCCTGGCTATTGTAAATAGAGCTGCAGTGAACATTGTGGTACATGACTCTTTTTGAATTATGGTTTTCTCAGGGTATATGCCCAGTAGTGGGATTGCGGGGTCGTATGGTAGTTCTATTTGTAGTTTTTTAAGGAACCTCCATACTGTTCTCCATAGTGGCTGTATCA
>NC_041224.1:170515663-170536459 GCF_002837175.3 Physeter macrocephalus
TGAGTTTATTTTTGTGTATGGTGTTAGGGAGTGTTCTAATTTCATTCTTTTACATGTAGCTGTTCAGTTTTCCCAGCACCACTTGTTGAAGTGGCTGTCTTTTCTCCATTGTATATTCTTGCCTCCTTTATCAAAAATAAGATGACCATAGGTGTGTGGGTATATCTCTGGGCTTTCTATCCTGTTCCATTGATCTATATTTCTGTTTTTGTGCCAGACCCATACTGTCTTGATTACTGTAGCTTTGTAGTACAGTCTGAAGTCAGGGAGCCTGAATCCTCCAACTCCATCTTTCTTTCTCAAGATTGCTTTGGCTATTTGCCGTCTTTTGTGTTTCCATACAAATTGTGCAATTTTTTGTTCTAGTTCTGTGAAAAATGCCATTGGTAGTTTGATAGGGATTGCAATGAATCTGTAGATTGCTTTGGGTAGTAGAGTCATTTCCACAATGTTGATTCTTCCAAGAACATGGTATATCTCTCCATCTGTTTATATCATCTTTAATTTCTTTCATCAGTGTCTTATAGTTTTCTGCATACACGTCTTTTGTCTCCTTAGATAGGTTTACTCCTAGATATTTTATTCTTTTTGTTGCTGTGGTAAATGGGAGTGTTTCCTTAATTTATCTTTCAGATTTTTCATCATTAGTGTATAGGAATGCAAGAGATTTCTGTGCATTAATTTTGTATCCTGCTACTTTACTGAATTCATTGATTAGCTCTAGTAGTTTTCTGGTGGCATCTTTAGGATTCTCTATGTATAGTATCATGTCATCTTCAAACAGTGACAGTTTTACTTCTTCTTTTCTGATTTGGATTCCTTCTATTTCTTTTTCTTCTCTGATTGCTGTGGCTAAAACTTCCAAAACTATGTTGAATAATAGTGGTGAGAGTGGGCAAACTTGTCTTGTGCCTGATCTTAAAGGAAATGGTTTCAGTTTTTCACCATTGAGAACGATGCTGGCTGTGTGTTTGTCATTTATGGCCTTTATTATATTGAAGTAAGTTCCCCCTATTCCTACTTTCTGGAGATTTTTTATCATAAATGGGTGTTGAATTTTGTCAAAAGCTTTTTCTGCATCTATTGAGATGATCACACGGTTTTGATCCTTCAATTAGTTAATATGGTGCATCACATTGATTGATTTGCATTATTAAAGAATCCTTGCATTCCTGGGATAAACCCCACTTGATTATGGTGTATGAGTCTTTTAATGTGCTGCTGCATTCTGTTTGCTACTATTTTGTTGAGGAGTTTTGCATCTATGTTCATCCATGATATTGGCCTATAGTTTTCTTTTTTTGTAACATCTCTGTCTGGTTTTGGTATCAGGGTGATGGTGGCCTCGTAGAATGAATTTGGGAGTGTTCCTCCTCTGCTATATTTTGGAAGAGTTTGAGAAGTATAGGTGTTAGCTCTTCTCTAAATGTTAGATACAATTCACCTGTGAATCCATCTGGTCCTGGGTTTTTGTTTGTTGGAAGATTTTTTTTTTTTTTTGCAGTACGCGGGCCTCTCACTGTTGTGGCTTCCAAAACTATGTTGAATAATAGTGGTGAGAGTGGGCAAACTTGTCTTGTGCCTGATCTTAAAGGAAATGGTTTCAGTTTTTCACCATTGAGAACGATGCTGGCTGTGTGTTTGTCATTTATGGCCTTTATTATATTGAAGTAAGTTCCCCCTATTCCTACTTTCTGGAGATTTTTTATCATAAATGGGTGTTGAATTTTGTCAAAAGCTTTTTCTGCATCTATTGAGATGATCACACGGTTTTGATCCTTCAATTAGTTAATATGGTGCATCACATTGATTGATTTGCATTATTAAAGAATCCTTGCATTCCTGGGATAAACCCCACTTGATTATGGTGTATGAGTCTTTTAATGTGCTGCTGCATTCTGTTTGCTACTATTTTGTTGAGGAGTTTTGCATCTATGTTCATCCATGATATTGGCCTATAGTTTTCTTTTTTTGTAACATCTCTGTCTGGTTTTGGTATCAGGGTGATGGTGGCCTCGTAGAATGAATTTGGGAGTGTTCCTCCTCTGCTATATTTTGGAAGAGTTTGAGAAGTATAGGTGTTAGCTCTTCTCTAAATGTTAGATACAATTCACCTGTGAATCCATCTGGTCCTGGGTTTTTGTTTGTTGGAAGATTTTTTTTTTTTTTTTGCAGTACGCGGGCCTCTCACTGTTGTGGCCTCAAACTTCCCTCTTAGAACTGCTTTTGCTGCATCCCATAGGTTTTGGGCCGTCGTGTTTTCATTGTCATTTTTTTCTAGGTATCTTTTGATTTCTTCAGTGATCTCTTGATTATTTAGTAGCGTATTGTTTAGCCTCTATGTGTCTGTATTTTTTAAAGATGTTTGCCTGTAATTGATATCTAGTTTCATAGGATTGTGGTCAGGAAAGATACTTGATACGATTTCATTTTTCTTAAATTTACCAAGGCTTGATTTGTGACCCAAGACATGATCTATCCTGGAGAATGTTCCATGAGCACTTCAGAAGAAAGTGTATTCTGTTGTTTTTGGAAGGATTGTCCTACAGTATCAATTACGTCCACCTTGTTTAATGTATCGTTTAAAGTTTGTGTTTCCTTATTTATTTTCATTTTGGTTGATCTGCATTGGTGAAAGTGGGGTGTTAAAGTCCCCTACTATTATTGTGTTACTGTCGATTTCCCCTTTTATGCCTGTTAGCATTTGCCTTATGTATTGAGGTGCTCCTATGCTGGGTGCATAAATGTTTACAATTGTCATATCTTCTTGGATTGATCTCTTGATCATTATGTAGTGTCCTTCTTTGTCTCTTGTAATAGTCTTTATTTTAAAGTCTATTTTTTCTGATATGAGAATTTCTACTCCAGCTTTTTTGATTTCCATTTATCTTTTTGAAATGACAAATGGCTCTCAGGAATATGGTGACAGATAGTTTCAAAAAGTAAATCAGGACTTAGTCTGTCCTTCCAAACTGAAGGTTCATTTGAACAATGAACATTAAATTCAATACCTTTAAAAATGCATGCTGTGGAGAGAGCATTTTGAATATAGGCAGCTGGAAATGTTTACATTAATATGTGATTTTGTTACTGGAAATCTCATAAATATATCATCTATAATAACTGTCATATCTGCAATACTTTAGAAACTTGAAAATGGAAATTTTTTTACTTGACTTAAATATTTCAAATGAATTTCAATGAAATTTGGAACTATATGCTTAAAATGGAAAAAAGTTGATTGACATACAGAAAGCTGGAAGCTTACTAAAATTTTTTCAATAAAAACCTTTACAAAGTTGATAGATGGGATTGAAAAATGAGTATCATGATTTATTCTTTAAGCCAACATGCATTTATCCCATTTAGATATACAAAAATTTGTGAGATATATTTTAAATATAATAGCTAATTAAAGTCAAATACCAAAATTAATTGAATTAAAGCCAGATATTCAAATCTCTATAAACTTTGACTCCAAGATTTTTAAAAATATATTTACCTCACATTTTCTCATCAAACATCTTAAAATTTCAAAGAATTTTATGATGTTGATCAGTATACTTTATAATAATTTTAAAAGATTATTTCATCCTTTTTCATCCCCTTTTAATTTCTGGTTTTTGTGTAGGTTTACAAGGTACACAATATATTAGTAGAGTAGTACAAGTACATAATTTAAAAATAAATAGAAAATATTGGAGAACCAAGCTTACACTTTTTTTTTTTTTCAACTGATGCAATGCATGACCAAAAAACTGACTTCATGACTGAAGATCTGGTGTAAACTACTGTCATGGTCTTTTGTCTGTTCTCTCTGCCTCCCAACTTTCCCTCCACCAATCTACTTTACATAATGCTGCCATATTAATCTTCCTAAACTGTAGCTTTGAGATGTTACTCCCCTACCCAGTCATCTTAAATGACTTTCCAATGAATATAGAGTAAAGCCCAAATTCTTTAGCTTGGCATTCAAGTACCTCTATAATATAAGCCAGTTTCCTATCTTTCCAAAATATTTTACCTCTTCTATTCCTTCATTCAAGTCAGAATGAACTATTTACTGCTCCCGTCATGTTCTGTAGTTGCCTACCTCCATGACTTTATTCATCACTTACCTGACGTTGTCTTTGTAGGATGCTCTTCCCCATGCATGTAGACATTTGGGGGACACATATGGATTGATATCTTTGATACAGTGTTTTCTCTGACTCACTCCATCCCCTGCCCCAGTTGGAAGTACACTCTCCCTTCTCTGAAATCTCATAAGTTTGCCGGTGACTATCCAATCTTTGGTTATGTCCATACTTGTGTAATATATTCTCTAGTGGAATATAGGAACTAGAACTGGTTCATCCCAGAACTCACCCAATTCTGCAACACCCCATGTGTAGAAGAGAGCCTGAGTCTCTCCATCCACTCAGTCAACAATTTTTTGACCATCGACTATGTTCTGGTAGATCCAGTTCAGGATACTACAGAATCTATACAATCTGCACAAATGGAGGTGGATTTGTCTTATTCCTTTTGCAAAGTGTTACACCATGAAAGTCCTATTGGGCAATTTAATCCATGTATTAATTTCAGAAAATTCTCAGTCTATTAGCCTATAATTCAGTTTACAATTCATCCTACATGCAACCATTCATGGAGAAAAAATCAAAAAGATCTATCCAAAGAATTCAAGTTTTGCAAATATAAAATGTTCCTTAAATTTTAAATATTCTATGACTTATAAGTAATGAAATACTATAACAAAAGAAAAGTCCTGATGTACACAATGATATTATTAGAAACCTCTGGACCAGAGTACAATAGATAATACCTGGGAAAAACTGAAAGATAAGGTAAAGAAGAAGTACTAAAAGAAAAATATTTTAACTGTTAGTGAGGAAGGGATATAAAGGGGAAGTCTTGAGAAGATATTCTCTATTTTAGAGAGTAAAAAGAGTCTGAAACTTACCTTTATTATATGTTATTCCTGATGAAAAATCAAAAATGTTCAAAAGTAAAATCATAACATATAAAAGTGGCAATTCCATCTGTTGGAAGAAAAAAGAATTATTTCCATTCAATTACTCTGAAGATATTTTTTAGTTCCTTTTGCTATAAACAATGGCATAGTAAAGAAATCATCTCTTCTTTGAATTAAAAATATTTCTCATTATGTGACAAAAGCAGACAACAATTGACTAAGCTCTATACTTACTCCTTAACTGGTATTAAATATATTTATAAATATAATTATTGCAAACTAAAGAGCTGTGGCTCAGGGTTTTCTGCAACTGTTACAAAGGCATGATCAATTCTACATCTGTGTAAAACACAACCTGACTTGATAAAGACTCAGGATGGTACAGTTGTACCTTGATCTGAGACTGTGATAGCATTGCTCTTGGGAGAGACAATCCATGTGAGTCCGGAGCATCCCTGCACATCCTTGCTGTGTGCCAGGAATGCAAGGCCCTTTTCTCAGAGTTGTGGTTGCAGCAAGCAACCTTGAGGCATGAGGTAACATCCTCTGGACAAGCACAGGCTTGTTTCCATGGTGAATCTCCCAACTCCATGTTCTTCTCCTGTAATGCACACCACTATGTGTGTTAGCAAGCATGTCATGGGCTGAATTGTTCCCCCCTCCCAAATTCATATGCTGAAGTCCTAACCCCCAGTATATCAGAATGTGGTCATATTTGGAGATAGGGTCTTTACAGAAGTAATTAAGTTAAAACGAAATCATTAGGGTAGGCCCTAATCCGGTATAACTGGTGTCTTTATAAGAAGGCGAAATTTGGACACACTCTTGTACAGGTAGAAGATGATATGAAGACACAGGGAGAAGGCAGCTGTTTACAAGCCAAGGAGAGAGGCCTGGAACAGATCCTTCCCTCGTGGTTCTCAGAGGGAACTAGCTCTGCTAACATCTTGATGCTGAAACTGAGCAGGACCCTTTGGTACCCTCTCACTTCGTTCGGGACTCTCTGTGCCCCGCATCTCTTGAAGTAAAAGAGGTTTCTCCTGAGTCTTCAGGTTTCTCCCGAGTCTCAAAAGGCTGGCTAAAGAGTTAATGATTAGGAAAATGTGAACATATAATAATAAAGAATAACTGTTGGGCCAGGAAAGTAAACTGGTAACAATTTAAACAAAAGATCAGCCATATAGCAGAGTCACAGGACCTTTAGTTCGTCCATGAAGGACATAGATAACAATGTCTGAAGCACATTCCTAAGTTGTTTTTACAGAAACTAGACTCCCACCAGATGGAAACAGCTGACCACAAACGCGTAGACCCCAGACCAATTGGGATCAAAAGTTGATGATGTTGACTCTGGAAACATCACCCGGTTACCTCACTGACAATCAATCAGAAGAATGTCCACGAACTGATCAGGCACCCTGCAACCCACATCCCTAATGGTGCCTTTAAAAACCCTTCCCTGAAAGCCATCAGGGAGTTCAGGTCTTTTGAGTACTAGCTGCACATTCTCCTTTCTTGGCTCCCTGCAATAAACGTACCTTCCTTCACCACTACCCGGTGTCAGATTGGCTTTGCTGCACATCAGGGAAACCGACCCCAATCCAGGTTCGGGATAATCTCAGATTTCTAAACTCCAGAGCTGTGAGACAATAAATTTCTGTTGCTTAAACCACTCAGTGTGTGGTACCTTGTTAGCCCTAGTAAACTAATACAGCATGAGACTCCATGGGACTAGGGTGGGAGGAAGAAGAGAAGAAGGGGACATGGGGAACTGGAGTGAGCAGCATGTTGACAGTGACTACTGCTTTTGCTGTGAGTGATAAAGTCCTACATCTCTGACCCAGGAGTCTGTATCTTTTGCCAGCATCCAAGAAACTGTAACAGACTGACTTGCCAGCTATAGGAAGAGTAAAATCCAGATCCTTTGGGGTTCCTGACAACTGCTGAGTAAATTAAATTTAACTGATGTTTTTCTTCCCTCAAAATTGATTTGCTTGATTCAATACATTTAACTGACAGTAGAAAGCTCAACATTTGTTGGATTTTGAATTCCTCACCCATATCACATGGTTAGGGGAGAATTGTTTTTTAAGTGCATTTTTTTAGTCATCTAAGAAAACAACTTGTTTTCACAAGGTAAGAGGAAATAAATGGTCCATCAAAATTACATCTGCATGGTGCTATGCTCAATATTATTTTTGGTATAAGAATGAATTTAACATTAAATTGGAGAAGTTACCAGAGACAAACTTCGAAAATAGTGCCCTTACCAGGAAAATCTTGTATTATTTTGCTAAACATTCAAATTAAATGACATAACACCATTATTAGAACCCAAAAGCTTTCCTCATCCCTGAAATAAGGTCTGAAATGTATTATATTCCAGGACCCCAGTTTGGATGACCTCTTAATAAGTTACCTTCAAAGTCGTTCCAATTCAGTTCTCTCAAGTAAATATAAGAAGATCTCTAATTTCATTTAAGTGGATTTGACTGTATCTGTCTTTGAGTCAAGAACTAAAAACTTACTTTGAAAGGCTTTTAAATGCTTTCATTAAGGAAAGGAAACCCGAGAGAGCATATTTACGGGCAAGACAGCCAAGGAGTGATCTTTGAACTCTCCATGGCTTTGTGCTAGCTGCACGTTCCCTTACTCTAATAATTCAGCCCATATATATAAATTCATATTTACAGCCTATATATATACTTATATATATATAATTTTTTTTAATTTAGAGATGAAATGTACTTTATTTTAGAGTTGACATATGAGACATTAAGTAACATGTCCAAAGTCCGTTACTAGCTAGTTACAGAGTTGGGCTTAGAACCAAGGTCTCCTGATTGAATTGATCTAGTCAGCATACAAAGATGCCACAAAATGAAAATTTAAAAACTTATTCCACACTACATACTTGAGTAGATTTGACCTCTCACCAAAACTGCTAAATTTGTTCACCATAATTCTGCTTCATACATACATTAGTCTCATTCTTCTCCTTCTTCAATATTATGACTTTCTCAATTTGGTACTACCTTCTTTCAACAATTATCTCATGGTTAGAGAAAAGGCACAGACTTTGGCCTAAGATCAGCTCTGCCCACTGAGATGTTTGATCTTTGGAAAGTTACTTAACTTCTTCAAGTTTACTTTCTATTTAGTAAAATAGGGATAACACTTCACAGGGTTGTTGTGAGAATTAAATGAATAATATACTAAAACATCTAACAGCTAGCTACTTTACACAAACTAAGCACTTGATAAATATTAGCTCTGAATCCATATCTTTATACATTGAAGCAACTTCTTTATCTTCATCACACTCTCCTATGCATCCTTAACAGTCAAATTATCCCCACTTATTACTCCCATTTAATGCTTATGAGTTTCATGTAACGGTCAGATATAGGTCATATATCTGGGTATTTTCTATTCTCTGGCATCAAATAAATATTGGGGATTGTCCCAAAGGAGGAACCTACCGGTTAATTTGTAGTTACTCTATTATCATGGAAGAATGATTACACTGTAAATTCATACTATAGTAGGGCCCTTATTTCTTACCGTAATTCTCTCTTAGTGGGATGCCCAACCAGTTGCACTTTTCTTTTTTATATTTTCCCAAGCTTTCTTCCATACAGGCTGAGAAAGAAGATCCAAAACTGGGAGCTGAGTTTTCACAGTTTACTGGTTTAGTAGTCCACTAAACTTTGGTAACAGCCAATCAGCTGCTACCAAGTACAGAAGCATGCTTAGAAAAATCTAAAGGATAGGCAGTTGGAATTTCCAATTAACTGCCTCTTCAAAGAGCACCAAAGATAATTTTCTGTGTTCACATCAGTGTCCTGAAGAGTGGGACTTAAAAGAATAAAGACCTTATTGATAGGGTAAGCAAGAAAAGTAAATACACAAAGCAAAAAGATAGGAATGAGCTACTTGTGCATGGGAATCAGTAAGACCAAATGATATGCCAATCTGTTCTTCAGGTTCATTCTTGTGTAAATGTCCTTGGTGGGGTTGATTATACCCACTCAGGCTGCCTTTGACCAGTGGGCTGTGACTGAACCTTTCTTACTTAGCACCCTAACTAGTCATCAAGGTCACAGAGGCTAACAAATAATTTTTTAAATGATGATAATAAAACCTGCTTTACATTCATGTTTCCCTTCAGAAGTCCCTTCACATGGCCATGTAGAATCTGCTTATAGCCATATCATGAAAGATACCTGGTATCTGGGTTATCTATTCCTAAAGAGACCATGTAAGAAAAACTTCCTCTCACCTTTTCTGGTGACTAACTGAAAGAAAAAAGTTACTCCTCAACCTGCAACAATGTGCAAAACTCAACAAAATATCTCTCCCCATAAAGACCCAGTTCCTCCCCTATTAAGGGTAAGGATCTGCTTTCAGTCAGTTACTGTTGAATTACACTTTGATTTGAAGGAAAGCTCCCATAGCAGAGCTTTTATCTGTAACAGTGGAATGAAAATGTTCTTCTCCCTGGAAAACAAGACAGGCACAGGGCATCTAGTTAGGAAATTTGGGGACAAGGAAAGGGGCTCATTGGAAGGATGACTTTGACTTTTTCTGTAATTTTTCTCTGACTATAAGTGCTCATTGTGCAAAACTTGAAAAATACAAACAGGTATAGAGAAATTAATTACCCATAAACCAACAATCAGATATAACCACTATTAACACTTTGACTTATTTCTACAATCTGTTCCCTACACATTTATGTATTTCATGTAGGATCCTTCTGTATATAGCTTTCAGTCATTGTTATTCTGACCATTTTCTCATGTAATTCAACTTTAAAAATTTTTTTCACAATTACATATCTAAAATAACTACAATTTATTTAAACATAAGTCATTCAGTTGTTTCCAGTGTTTTCCTGTTGTGAATAGTATAACTGAATAATCCTGAACAAAAATCTTTCCCTGCATTTAAAAATATTTCTTTAGGATATAAATATATTTAAGATTCTTGGTATATGTTGGAAAATTGCTTTCCAGAAATGCAGTGTTTGGGGCTTCCCTGGTGGAGCAGCAGTTAAGAACCCACCTGCCAATGCAGAGGACGTGGGTTCGAGCCCTGGTCTGGGAAGATCTCAAATGCCTCAAAGCAACTAAGCCCATGTGCCACAACTACTGAGCCCGCACTCTAGAGCCCACAAGCCACAACTACTGAACCCGTGAGCCACGACTACTGAAGCCCGTACGCCCTAGAGCCTGTGCTCCGCAACAAGAGAAGCCACCACAATGAGAAGCCCGCACACCCCACCGAAGAGTAGCCCCCGACTCACCGCAACTACAGAAAGCCTGTGCACAGCAACGAAGACCCAACACAGCCAAAAATAAATAATTTAATTAATTAAAAGAATAAAAAAAAGAAATGCCTGTGGGATATATGGTTAAAAAAAATGCAGTGTTGAGAATTAGATATAATCTGTAATAGTTTGATAGGCAAAAAAGTATTTCATTGTTTTACTTTTTAAAATATTGGTGCAATTTAATATTTAAGATATGCTTGTTAGCCATTTTGTCTTCTATAAATTATCTGGACATATTCTTGACCATTTTCTGTTGGAATTTTAGTGTTTTGCTTGTGAAACGGTAAAAGAATTTCTTGCAATATTTACAATGAATATTAAACCCAATTAGTCACTTAATTTTGTTTACAATGGGCTTTGATGCATAGTAATTCAAATCTGATGCAATCAAATTATCAGTATTTTCCTTTGTTTCTGTTGCCTTATAGTTTCAAAGTCTACCCCCATCCAGAGACATACTTTTCTTATGCTTTTTGTGACCACCTAGATGGGTGGGATAGGGAGGGTGGGAGGGAGATGCAAGAGGGAGGGGACATGGGGATATATGCATACATATAGCTGATTCACTTTGTTATACAGCAGAAACTAAGACAACATTGTAAAGCAATTATACTCCAATAAAGATGTTAAAGAAAAAATTTAAAGACTCAAAATGTTCAAAGAATAAAATAACAAGGACATTTTGATCACCCCAGATTAACATTACTACCAGTTTAAAAAAATTATTATGGGATATTCCAATATTAGAAAAAGATTCCAAACAAAAGAAAAAGAAAGACTGTACAATCAGCCACTTTTTATCCATCATCTAGCTTCAGTCTTGTTTCATCAATGCACACACCCATTCATCATCCTCCTTCAGGATAATCTTGAAGATATCCTAGACATTTATACATATTTCAGTATATACTTCTAAGAGAAAATGACATTTTTAATTTATTATTTATTTATTCATTCATTTATGGCTGTGTCAGGTCTTAGATGCGGCACACAGGATCTTCGTTGACACGTGTGGGATCTTTTGTTGCAGTGTGCAGGCTTCTCTCTAGTTGTGGCGTGCTGATTTTCTCTTCTCTACTTGTGGCATGCAGGCTCCAGGACATGTGGGTTCTGTAGTTGTGGCGCGCGGGTTCCAGAGTGCGTGGGCTCTGTAGTTAGAGGCACAGAGGCTCTCCAGTTGAGGCGCGCAAGCTCAGTAGTTGTGGCACATGGACTTAGTTGCCCCACGGCATGTGGGATCTTACTTCCCTGACCAGGGATCAAACCTGTGTCCCCAGCATTGTAAGGCGGATACTTTACCACTGGACCACCAGGGAAGTCCTAAAATGACATTATTAAAATAAAACAAAACCACAATACTGGACTTCCCTGGTGGTGCAGTGGTTAAGAATCTGCCTGCCAGCGCAGTGGACATGGGTTTGAGCCCTGGTCTGGGAAGATCCCACATGCCGCGGAGCAACTAAGCCTGTGTGCCACAACTACTGAGCCTGTGCTCTAGAGCCCATGAACCATAACTACTGAGCCCGTGTGCTACAACTACTGAAGCCCGTGAGCCTAGAGCCCATGCTCTGCAACAAGAGAGGCCATCGCAATGAAAAGGCCGTGCACCGCAGTGAAGAGTAGCCCCTGCTCAATGGTGAAGAGTAGCCCCCACTCAATGCAACTAGAGAAAGCCCTTGTGCAGCAACGAAGACCCAACGCAGCCAAAAATAAATAAATTAATAAAAAACAAAAAAACCACAATACCGTATCATGCCTTAAAATAATAATGATTCCTCGATATCCACCCAGTGACTGTTTTCAATTCTTCAGTATACCATTCTTAAACTTTTTTATAGTTTGTATGAATCAAGATCCAATAGGGTTCATCTCTGCAATTGGTTGATATTTTTGTGAAGTTTTTAAATCCACGGATAACTCTCCTTTTTACCCCCATTTTCTCTCTTTTTCCTTGCAACTTATTAGTTGAAGAAGTAGTTCTTTTTTTTTTTTTTTTTTTTTTTTTTTGTGGTACGCAGGCCTCTCACTGTTGTGGCCTCTTCTGTTGCGGAGCACAGGCTCCGGACACGCAGGCTCAGTGGCCGTGGCTCACGGGTCCAGACGCTCCGCGGCATGTGGGATCCTCCCAGACCGGGGCACGAACCTGCGTCCCCTGCATCGGCAGGCGGACTCTCAACCACTGCGCCACCAGAGAAGCTCAGAAATAGTTCATTTTAATGTTTTCCTCTGGATTTTGCTGATTGCATCATCATGGTATCTTTTACACCGTTAAGTTTATCTCATTTGTCCTGTAAATTGCTAAATAGATTTAAATGCTTGATCAGATTCAGGTTAATTTTTTTGGCAGGGACACTTCATAGGTGGTGTTGAGTATGTCTAAGAGGAGGTACATAATGACTGGTTCTCTCTTTCCATGATACACCAGCAATCATTTATTGCCTAGATCTGTTAAATTCATTGGAGGTTGCAAGATGGTGATATTTTATCATTCATTCTTTATTCATTCACTGGAATACTTCTATAAAGATAAAATTTCCTTCACCAACTATTTGGTTACCCAGAGGTATATTTCCTAAGAAAAGGCAAAATAAATGCTTCACTCTTTTCCTTCACTTACCAGTTTTGATTCTCTAGCATTAGTTCCCTAGAACTGATTTTCTAGCATCCTCATAGAAGTAACCAATAACATTTTTTTAATATCCTTATGAACTCATAGCTTTCTGTTTAAATATATTTCAGTGTTTCTATCCGTCACAGTTACTACCTTTACTGATGCTTTTGGCAGGTATGGTCTTCTTAGAGTTGGCTCCTGAGTCCTTTTGACATGGCTCTACTTGAGTCTTTGATTGCTTGCTCTCTTCCCTTCTTCTAGGACAAAATATTCCAGGCTCACTTTATACATTTCTGTCCCAAACATGGAATCAGTCTTTTCTGTATGGAATTCTGATTCCTTTTACTGGAAAATGGTATTTAGAAACCATAATTTGGGAGCTAGGCCAGTCTTTATATATATATATATATATATATGTATGTATATATATATAAACTTTATGGAAGATACATTGTGGTTACTCAAAACTGTATTTCTCCACATATTCACCAAAAAAAATCACATAAATAAAGAGGAGAATAAAATAATCCTAGAGCAACCACTGCACAGAGATTACTAAGAATTTCAATTTACATAAAAGTAGAAAAATAAACATATAAACCCAGCAGGATCAAATCCAGAGTCCACACCAGAGCAAAGTGGGGTAGAGATTGTGTGGAAAAGAACAGAGGTTCACAGGAGTATAGCAGTGGTAGGATACAGGTGAAATCCTCTCTAATACAGTTCTACCTGAGAAAAGAAATACTGAGAAAAGGTTTGAGAACTGGTAGATTAGAACACTCGCTTGAAAATCTCCTTGCAGTTTTAGGAAGGCACCATTCAGAAGAAGGGGTAGCCTCTGAGGAGGAATTTCTCAGATGTTTGATGGTGAAGAGAAAAAAGAAAGTAAACAATGGAAATTAAATATCTTACAGAAACAAAAGAGAACCACAAAATCGGGAAACACACTGACCCCACCCCCAAAAGTTTCCATCTACTTAAAAATTCAACTTCCCTTTAGCAACAGAAGAGGATGCTTTTGAATTAAGAAACCTAGATAGAACCAATAGCATCTTCCACAGAATTAGAACAAATAATTCTAAAATTTATATAGAAACACAAAAGACCTCGAATAGTCAAAACGATCTTGAGAAAGAAGAACAAAGCTGGAGATATCATGCTCCCTGATTTTAAACCACACTACAAAGCTACAGTAATCAAAATGGTGTGGTACTCGCACAAAACCAGACAGATGGATCAATGGAACAGAACAGAGAGCCCAGAAATAAACCCACACTTATATGGTCAATTTAATCTACAACAAAGGAGGTAAGAATACATAATGGGGAAAAGACAGCTTCTTCATAATTGGTGTTGGGAAAACTGGACAGCTACATGCAAAAGAATGAACCTGGACTACAGTCTCACACTGTAAAAAAAAAAAAAACAAAAAAACCAAAAAAACTCAAAATGGATTAAAGACTTAAATGTAAGACCTGAAACTATCAATCCCCTAGAAGAAAACATAGGCAGTATGCTCTTTGATATTGGCCTTAGCAATACGTTTTTGGATCTGTCTCCTTATGCAAGGGAAACAAAAACAAAAATAAACAAATTGGACTACATCAAACTAAAAAGTTTTTGCACAACCAAATAAACTATCAACAAAAGGAAAAGGCTGCCTACTAAATGGAGAAGATATTTGCAAACAATATACCTGATGAGGGGTTAATATCCAAAGTATACAAAGAACTTACACAACTCAACATAAAAAAACAAACAACCCAATTAAAAAATGGGCAGAGGACCTGACTAGACATTTTCCAAAAAAGACATACAGATGGCCAACAGGAATATCAAAAGATGCTCAAGGGGCTTCCCTGGTGGTGCAGTGGTTGAGAATCTGCCTGCCAATGCAGGGGACAAGGTTCGAGCCCTGGTCTGGGAAGATCCCACATGCCGCGGAGCAACTGGGCCCATGAGCCACAACTGCTGAGCCTACGCGTCTGGAGCCTGTGCTCCACAACAAGAGAGGCCACGATGGTGAGAGGCCCGCACACCGCAATGAAGAGTGGCCCCCACTTGCCACAACTAGAGAAAGTCCTTGCACAGAAACAAAGACCCAACACACTCAAAAATAGATAAATAAAATAAAATAAAATAGCCTCAGAGGCAATGAGCAAAAAAAAAAAAAAAGAAAAAGATGCTCAACATCCCTAATCATCATGGAAATAAAAATCAAAACCACAGTGAGATATTACCTCACACCTGTCAGAATTGCTTTTATCAGGTACTTCCCTGGCAATCCAGTGATTAAGACTCCACGCTTCCAATGCAGGAGGCGTGGGTTTGATCCCTGGTCAAGGAACTAAGATCTCACATGCTGCATGGCACAGCCAAAAAAAAAGAAAGAATTGCTATTATCAAAAAAACAACAAATAACAAATGTTGGCAAGGGTGTAGATAAAGGGAGACCCTCGTGCATTGTGGTGGGAATGTATTAAACTGGCGCAACCACTAAGGAAAACAGTACGGTAGTTCCTTAAAAAATTAAAAATAAAACTATCATACAACCAAACAATTTCATTTCTGGATATTTATATGAAGAAAATGTAAACAACTAATTCAAAAAGATACTTGTACCCCTATGTTTACTGCAGCACTATTTACAATAGCTAAGATATAGAAGCAACCTAAGTGTCCATCAACAGATGAATGAATAAAGAAGATGTGGTGTCTATATAAATACATACAATGGAATATTACTCAGCCATAAAAAGAATGAAATCTTTCCATGTCTGATAACACGAATGGAACTAGAGGGGATTTTGCTAAGTGAAGTAAGTCAGACAGAGAAAGACAAGTACCATATGATTTCACTTATATGTCAGTGTATATGGAATGTGGAATCTAAAACACAAAACAAATGAACAAACATAACAAAACAAAGAGTCTTGGACACAGAGAACAAACTGGTGGTTGCCTGAGCGGAGGGGGAGTGGTGGTATGAATAAAATAGGTAAGGGAGATTAAGAGGTACAAACTTCCAGTTACAAAATAAATGAGTCACAGGGATGAAATGTACAGCACAGGGAAATAGTCAATTATATTGTAATATCTTTGTATGGTGACAGACGGTAACTGGATATACCATGATCATTTTGTAATGTATAGAAATATTGAACGTGTTATGTACCTGGAACTAACATAATATTGTGAGTCAATTACACTTCAATTAAAAAAATGTGTAGACACTGAAATAATGTATTAAAATGCTAATGACAGTTATCTCTGGGGGGTGGGTTATGGGTGATGGTTGATTTTTACTTTATGCTTTTATGTATTTCTAGTTGTCTGCAATGAATGTGTATTGCTTGTGAAATTAGAAAGAAAATCAATAAATGTCACTACAAAATGTTTTTAAAATTAAAAAAAAATGAGAAACCAAATTTCATTAAAAGTAAAGTTTTCTGCTATGTGAAAGGCACTGTCAAGAGAAAAAAAAACATGGAGTGGGAGAAAAAAAATACTGGGTTGGCCAAAAAGTTCATTTGGGGTTTTCCGTAACATCTTACAGAAAAACCCAAATGAATTTTTTGGCCAACCCAATATTTGCAAAAGACACATCTGATAAAGGACTGTTATCTAAAACATACAAAAACTCTTAAAACTCAATAATAAATAAACAGTCCGATTAAAAAACGGGCCACAAATCTTAACAGACACCTCATGAAAGAAGATATATAGATGGCATATAAGTATATGAAAACATGCTCCACACCAAATGTCATCAGAGAAATGCAAGTCAAAACAATGAGATACCATTTCACACCTATTAGAATGACGAAAATTTGGAGCACTGACAGCACCAATGCTGCAAGTATACAAAACGGTACAGCCACTTGGAAGACAGTTTGGTGAGGTTTTTTTCATTTTTATTTATCTTTTTATTTTTGGCTGCGTTGGGTCTTCATTGCTGCGCATGGGCTTTCTCTAGTTGCAGTGAGTGGGGGTTACTCTTCATTGCAGTGCATGCGCTTCTCATTGCAGTGGTCTCTCTTGCTGTGAGCACGGGCTCTAGGCACACGGGCTTCAGTAGTTGTGGCTCGAGGGCTCTAGAGCACAGGCTCAGTAGTTGTGGCGCACAGACTTAGTTGCTCTGCAGCATGTGGGATCTTCCCAGACCAGGGCTTGAACCTGTGTCCCCTGCGCTGGCAGGCAGATTCTTGACAGTGGTGCCACCAGGTAAGTCCCTGGTGAGTTTTTAACAAAACTAAACACACTCTTACCATATGATCCAGCAATTGCACTGCTTGGTATTTACTCTAAGGAACTGAAAACTTAAGTTCACACAAACTTGCACACAGATGTTTAGAGCAGCTTTATTCATAACTGCCAAAACTTGGAAGTAACCAAGATGTCCTTCAGTTGGTGAATGAATATCTAAACCGTGGTACATCCAGACAGTGAAATGTTATTCAGCACTAAAAAGAAATGAGCTTTTTACATGGAGGAAACTTAAATGCATATTGCTTAGTGAAAAAAGTCAGTCTGAAAAGGCTACTTATTTTATGATTCCAACTATATGACATTCTGGAAAAGGCAAAAGTATGGAGAAAATAAAAATATCAGTAGTTGGGCTTCCCTGGTGGTGCAATGGTTAAGAATCTTCCTGCCCACATATATACAATGGACTATTACTCAGCCATAAAAAGAAACGAAATTGAGTTATTTGTAGTGAGGTGGCTGGACCTAGAGTCTGTCATACAGAGTGAAGTAAGTCAGAAAGAGAAAAACAAATACCATATGCTAACACATATATATGGAATCTAAAAAAAACAAAACAAAAAAACACGGTTTTGATGAACCTAGGGGCAGGACAGGAATAAAGATACAGACGTAGAGAATGGACTTGAGGACACGGGGAGGGGGAAGGGTAAGCTGGGACAAAGTGAGAGAGTAGCACTGACAAATATACACTACCAAATGTAAAATAGATAATACAGCAGAAACAAACACAACACTGTAAAGCAATTATACTCCAATAAAGATGTTAAAAAAAAAAAAAAAGACTCCACCTGCCAATGCAGGGGACACGGGTTTGAGCCCTGGTCCAGGAAGATCCCACATGCCGTGGAGCAACTAAGCTTGTGCACCACAACTACTGAGCCAGCACTCTAGAGCCTATGACCCACAACTACTGAGCCCGTGTGCCACAACTACTGAAGCCCATGCACCTAGAGCCTGTGCTCTGCAACAAGAAGCCACTGCAATGAGAAGCCTGTGCACCACAACAAGGAGTAGCCCCCGCTCGCTGCAACTAGAGAAAGCCTGTGTGCAGCAACAAAGACCCAATGCAGCCAAAAAAAAAAAAAAATCAGTAGTTGACAGGAGTTGGCAGTGGGGAGGAAGGTGTCAATAGGCAGAGCAGAGGATTTTGGCGATAGTGAAAAATACTCTGTATGATATGATAATCATGGATATGTGCCATTTTACATTTGGCCAAACCTATAGAGTGTTCAACACCAAGAGTGAGTCCTAAGGTAAACTATGGACTTTGGGTGATTATGATATATCGATGTAGGTTCATTAGTCATAACACATGTACCACTCTGGTGGAGGATTTTGATAATAGGGGAGGTTATGCATGTGTCAGGGCAGGAAGTATACAGGAAATTCCTGTACCTTCCTCTCAATTTTTCTGTAAAACCTAAAACTGCTCTAAAAATTTTTTTCTAAAAATTTGAAAAAAAAAATAAAAGAATCACATGGGAAAAAAAGGGACATAGATACTCAAACCTTGCCCCCTACCTGCAGGCTTGTACAAAAAACATATGACATTTCAAAATTAACACAAAATAGCAGGAAATATCCATGAAAGCTATAAGATAGAAATGTGAATTGAAATATTTCAGCAGATAAGAATATACTCTCTGCCCCAAACAAAAAAAAAACAGAAAAACGATAAAACAGAAAAAACTGTAACACAACACTCTAACCTGAATTAAAATGTTGAAACAAGGATTTGCACATTGAAACAAAATTACCTTAAGTAATAAGTTCTAAATAAATCAGACTAGAAACAGAGAAAATACAGGAAGATGTGAAATGAGAGTTGACCAAACTCAGAAAATAGAAGAAAAAGACAAAATAATCTCAGAAATTAAAGATTAAATTTCAAGGGGCCCAAAGGAAAATAGTTTTGACCAGAAATATAGTAAGGGTCATAGAGAAGAGGAATGAAAACTATTGAGAGCACAATATGAAATAAAGAAAATAGTAAAAGCATTGGAGAAAAAGTAAAGAAAATCTAACATTTTCTCAGAGCAAAAGAAAGATGCAAGTATATAGACTGAAAGAAGACACAGAATGCCAGCACAAAAGATGAAAACAGGCAGGCTCGTATCTGGACACACCTCATGAAATTTCAGGACAGAGAAATTCTCACTAAAGAGACAAGAATCAGATTGGCATAACTCCTAACAGCAATACTGGATAATAGAAGAAAATGGAGCAATGCCTTCAAGGTCCTACAGGAAAAATAAATGAGTTTTTAACCTAAGTACCCATTAAACAATAAATGGATAGAACAAGAAGAACTACAATCCTGCAGCCTGTGGAACAAAAACCACATTCAGAGAAAGACAGACAAGATGAAAAGGCAGAGGGCTATGTACCAGATGAAGGAACAAGATAAAACCCCAGAAAAACAACTAAATGAAGTGGAGATAGGCAACCTTCTAGAAAAAGAATTCAGAATAATGATAGTGAAGATGGTCCAGGACTTCAGAAAAAGAACGGAGACAAAGATCAAAAAGATGCAAGAAATGTTTAACAGAGACCTAGAAGAATTAAAGAACAAGCTAACAGAGAAGAACAATAAACTTCCCTAATATGGGAAAGGAAATAGCCACTCAAGTCCAGGAAGCGCAGAGTCCCATACAGGACAAACCCAAGGAGAAATACACCGAAACACATAGTAATCAAATTGGCAAAAATTAAAGACAAAGAAAAATTATTGAAAGCAGCAGGGATCAATCCAAGAAGAAGATATACCAATTATAAATATATATACACCCAACACAGGAGCACCTCAATACATAAGGCAACTGCTAACAGCTATAAAAGAGGAAATCAACAGTAACACAATAATAGTGGGGCACTTTTACACCTCACTTACACCAATGGACAGATCATTCAAACAGAAAATTACTAAGGAAACACAAACTTAAAATGACAAAATAGACCAGATAGATTTAATTGATATTTATAGGACATTCCACCCCAAACCAGCAGATTACACTTTCTTCTCAAGTGCGCACGGATCATTCTCCAGGATAGATCACATCTTGGGACACAAATCAAGCCTCAGTAAATTTAAGAAAATTGAAGTCATATCAAGCATCTTTTCTGACCACAACACTATGAGATTAGAAATCAATTACAGGGAAAAAAACGGAAAATACACAACACATGGAGGCTAAACAATACATTACTAAACAACCAAGAGATCGCTGAAGAAATCAAAGAGGAAGTCAAAAAATACCTAGAGACAAATGACAATGAAAACACGACATTCCAAAACCTATGGGATGTGGCAACAGCAGTTCTAAGAGGGAAGTTTATAGCTCTACAAACCTACCTCAAGAAACAAGAAAAATCTCATATAAACAATCTAACCTTACAGCTAAAGGAACTAGAGAAAGAAGAACAAACAAAACCCAACGTTAGCAGAAGGAAAGAAATCATAAAGGTCAGAGCAGAAATAACTGAAATAGAAACAAAGAAAACAATAGCAAAGATCAATAAAACTAAAAGCTGCTTCTTTGAGAAGATAAACAAAATTGATAAACCATTAGCCAGACTCATCAAGAAAAAGAGGCAGAGGACTCAAAT
>NC_041224.1:170537015-170616666 GCF_002837175.3 Physeter macrocephalus
CAACAGTGAGAGGCCCGCGTACCGCAAAAAAAAAAAAAAAAAAAATCTTCCAACATACAAAAGTCCAGGACCAGATGGCTTCACAGGTGAATCTATCGAACATTTAGAGAAGAGCTAACACCCATCCTTCTCAAACTCTTCCAAAATATAGCAGAGGAAGGAACACTCCCAAACTCATTCCATGAGGCCACCATCACCCTGATACCAAAACCAGACAAAGATACCACAAAAAAAGAAAATTACAGACCAATATCACTGATCAATATAGATGCAAATATCCTCAACAAAATACTAGCAAACAGTATCCAACGACACATTGAAAGGATCATAAACCATGATCAAGTGGGATTTATTCCGGGGATGCAAGGATTCTTCAATATATGCAAATAAATCAATGTGATAAACCATATTAACACAGTGAAGAATAAAAAACCATATAATCATCTCAATAGATGTAGAAAAAGCTTTTGACAAAATACAACACCCATTTATGATAAAAACTCTCCAGAAAGTGCGCAGAGGGAACCTACCTCAACATACTAAAGGCCATATACGACAAACCCACAGCAAACCTCATTCTCAATGGTGAAAAACTGAAAGCATTTCCTCTAAGATCAGGAACAAGACAAGGATGTCCACTCTCACCACTATTATTAAACATAGTTTTGGAAGTCCTAGCCACAGCAATCAGAGAAGAAAAAGAAACGAAAGGAATACAAATTGGAAAAGAAGAAGTAAAACTGTTACTGTCTGCAGATGACATGATACTATACAGAGAGAATCCTAAAGATGCCACCAGAAAACTACGAGAGCTAATCAATGAATATGGTAAAGTTGAAGGATACAAAATTAATGCACAGAAATCTCTTGCACTCCTAAACACTAATGATGAAAAATCTGAAAGAGAAAATAAGGAAACACCTCCATTTACCATTGCAACAAAAAGAATAAAATACCTAGGAATAAACCTACCTAGGGAGACAAAAGATCTGTATGCAGAAAACTATAAGACACTGTTGAAAGAAGTTAAAGATGATACCAACAGATGGAGAGATATACCATGTTCTTGGATTGAAAGAATCAGTATTGTGAAAATGAGTATACTACCCAAAGCAATCTACAGATTCAAGGCAATCCCTATCAAATTACCAATGGCATTTTTTACAGAACTAGAAAAAAAGTCTTAAAATTTGTATGGAGACAAAAAAGACCCCGAATAGCTAAAGCATTCTTGAGGGAAAAAAACAGAGTCGGATGAATCAGAGTCCCTGACTTCAGACTGCACTACAAAGCTACAGTAATCAAGACAATATGGTACTGGCACAAACACAGAAATATAGATCAAGGGAACAGGATAGAAAGCCGAGAGATAAACCCACGCACCTATGGTCAACTAATCTATGACAAAAGAGGCAAGGATATACAATGGAGAAAAGACAGTCTCTTCAATAAGTGGTGCTGGGAAAACTGGACAGCTACATGTAAAAGAATGAAATCAGAACACTCCCTTACACCATACACAAAAATAAACTCTAAATGGATTAAAGACCTAACTGTCAGGCCAGACACTGTAAAACTGTTAGTGGAAAACATAGGCAGAACCCTCTATGATATAAATCACAGCAAGATCCTTTTTGACCCACCTCCTAGAGAAATGGAAATAAAAACAAAAATAACAAATGGGACCTAATGAGACTTAAAAGCTTTTGCATAGCAACAGAAACCATAAACAAGATGAAAAGATAACCCTCAGAATGGGAGAAAATATTTGCAAATGAAACAACTGACAAAAGATTAACCTCCAAAATTTAAAAGCAGCTCATGCAACTCAATATAAAAAGAACAAACAACCCAATCCAATAATGGGCAGAAGACCTAAACCAACATTTCTGCAAAGAAGATATACAGATTGCCAACAAACACATGGAAGAATGCTCAACACCACTAATCACTACAGAAATGCAAATCAAAACTACAATGAGGTATCACCTCACATGGGTCAGAATGGCCATCATCAAAAAATCTACAAACAATAAATGCTGGAGAGGGTGTGGAGAAAAGGGAACCCTCCTGCACTGTTGGTGGGAATATAAATTGATACAGCCACTATGGAGAACAGTATGGAGGTTCCTTAAAAAACTAAAAATAGAATTACCATATGACCCAGCAATCCCACTACTGGGCATATACCCTGAGAAAACCATAATTCAAAAAGACACATGCACCCCAATGTTCATTGCAGCACTCTTTACAATAGTCAGGTCATGGAAGCAACCTAAATTCCCATCGTCAGACGAATGGATGAAGAAGATGTGGCACATATATACAATGGAATATTACTCAGCTATAAAAAGAAACGAAATTGAGTTATTTGTAGTGAGATGGATGGACCTAGAGTCTGTCATACAGAGTGAAGTAAGTCAGAAAGAGAAAAACAAATACCGTAGGCTAGTGCATATATATGGAGTCTAAAATAGTTTTTTTACTTTGGGGAACTTACCCTATCTCTATAGTCTGGTGGGACTGCTAATCAAGATTCCCTGCCTTGACACAGAAAACAAACTTACGGTTACCAAAGGGAAAAGGTCGGGGGAGGGATAAATTAGTTTGGGATTAACATATACACACTACTAAATATTAAATAGACAACCAACAGGACCTACTGTATAGCACAGGGAACTTTACTCAATATTATGTAAAACCTATAAAGGAAAAGAATCTGAAAAAGAAAAAAATATATATATATATAACCAAATCACTTTGCTGTACACCTGAAACTAACACAACATTGTAAAGCAACTGTACTTTAATTTTTTTTTAAGTTAAAAAAAAAAAACCCTGCCTTCTTTCCATAGCACGCTGGAATAATTAAGATCTAGCCTCTTAGCAAGCATGAGCACGTGCCTCAAGCCAGGACAAACAGGTGCTCCTTTCCTGGACCAGGAATCATGAGCAGAATGACAAAAAGACTGGTGATGGTGGGAGTCCATTCTTGAAGCAGGTTCCAAACCAGATTGATAAGCATTTTTTGTATAATCCTCTCTGGAGCTGCCTAATCTTTATCTTTTCTAATCCTGGTTCATCAGCCTTTGAGTCAGTGAGCACCCTCTTATCCTTCAAATAAATTCCTTTTTGATTAAGTTACAAGTCTATTTATACTGTAACAAGTCTATTTATACTGTAGGATCTAATTGATACAACTAGGACTCAGAAAGAAAACTTGAAGATATTAAAGGCACATTATTCTCTTGTTAATAACAACAAAATGAAAGGGAATAAGAAAGTCTAGAAAAATCAAAATGCTCTACAATAAAGCAATGTTCCAAATCATAATAAAAGATGACACTTCTTAAAGCTAGGGTGCTTTACTTTTCTGTTTTTTAAAAATCAGTTATATATGCATATATATATATATATATATGCACAAATAGTTCTACAAGGCTTATTGCAAAAATACAGTAGTTCCTTGTATCCTTCACTCCATTTTCTCCACCCAGAGACGATCACTTTCAATCTTTTGTTGTTTTGCTTTGTTTTGTGTTCATTTTAGGCATTATCTACTGGCTTTCCACTCTGTAAGAGGACGATTTGGCTCTCTTCTCCACTCTCCCAACACATATGAACCCTTTCCATTCCTCCATTATCCAACTATCTTTTGATCTGTTCATTTAATTTTCTTTCCACTCCTATTTCCTATCTTTTTGTTTAATTTTATGAGTTTTCTCAATTTTGTCTTCCAAAGCCTTTATATTAACTTTTTTACAATTCCTATAGTACTTTTATTTTCTAATGATTGTTTTACTCTCAGAATTTTCCTTTCCATAGATTCTATTCTTATTTCATTTATGTAACATTCTCTCTTTTCTGAGGCTATTAATGATAGGGTGTGTGTGTTTGTTTGTTTGTTGTATAATCTCTTTGCATAGCTAGATTCCTCCAAATCATTTTTTTTTCTTTTAATTTTTTCTGGTCTAAGTCTTTCAATTTTGAGACTACCCCAGCATTCTTCATGACCCTTGGTTGTTTTCTCAGATTTAAAAGCCAGTACTAAGAAGTTTACTTGAAGTTCTGGATCCAAGAGAATGGCCTATTGACTGTGGAAAGAGAGAAGAAAGAGTAGCATGTTCTGGAGAAGTTGTTTCATTTGGGAACAATCTCAATGTTTTTGGCTCTTTTCTCTTTGGCTTCTCAAATTTCCCCTGGTCTTCCCACCTTCTTTCTAAAGAGTACAAGCCTGGCTGCTAGCACTCTGGGGTGTATTTATTATTTAAGCATTCATCTCCCCCTTTCTCAAATTGATTTCGATCAGTCCAGCAACCCTCTGCATTACCCTCTCCCAAGAATAAACCTCCAGGCACTGGCTGGGTGGGCAAGGTTAGCTGCTAGGGTACAGAATACTGAGATCTAAAAACTCCTTCCATGGGTATTTGAACAAACCTACTTTTAGCTCCACTTTCATCTCCAGTTCAAGAGGTACTTGTTGCTACAAGTCCTGAGCCCTTTGGGGGTTCTTCAGTACAAACCCCATTGCTTCCAGTCTTGCCTCCATGCCAGTTTAGGATTTAGCTTTCCTAGGTCTGCGAATTCAGTTACCATTTATCTATCTGCTTTGCAGCTTTCTAAATTTTGTTCCTACAGTCATTTCTCCAGTTCTCTCTGTCCCTGTGGGTTTATGCCACTTTGGAAATCCCTTTAGTGTTCAGTCTGGTAGGAGTGAAAGTAAATATGTGTGTTCAAAACCAATAAACAGCAATCCTAAATGTGCCATGAATTTAAAGAATTGAAGGAGGGTAGTAAAAAAGAAATCCACTTGATTTTGATGACAGGCACATTCTTTTTTTAAATTTAGATAGTTTCAGGTGTACAACATGATAATTTGATTTGTGTATACTGTATTGTGAAATGATCACAATAAGTTTAGTTAACATCCATCTAGGAACATTCTCTTTGATGGGCTAGAGGTTATGACATTGGACCCACTGGACTCAGGACTGGAAATGAACAGTATTTACACAATCATTGTGGCTGACATAACCTAAGGTGACCCACAAAGATTCATGTTTTTGTATAATCCCCTCTCCCTGAGGGTAGGCAGGACCCATGACATGCTTCTAACCCATAGGATATGGCAAAGATGATGAGATGTCACTCCTCTGATTAGGTTACATTATATGACAAAGGTGACGGTATGCCACTCCTAGGATGACGGTTCATTATATAAGAAGACTGAGCAGGCTGGAGGGATCTTCCTGCTGGCTTTGAAGAAGCGAATAGCCATGTTGGGAGTTGCTTATGGAAAGGGCCATGCAGCAGGGAACTGCAGGCAGCCATTAGGAACTGAGGGTGGCCCCAGGTAGTGAGAAGCAAGGGCCCTCAACTATACAACCACAAGGAAAGACATTTTGCCAACAATCTGAGCTAAGATGAAAATACTTCCCCAGTTGAGCCTCCAGATGAAAAATCAGCCCAGCCAATACCTTGATTGCAGCCCTATGGTATTCTAAACAGAGAACCAGCTAACTTGTGTCTGGACTCCTCACCCATGGAAACTGTGAGGTAATAAATGTGTGTTGTTTTAGGCCACTAAGTCTGTGGTGTTTTGTTACACAGCAGTGGAGAATTAGTACAGGTCACAACAAGGATTTCATTGACCTGCAAGTAGAGACTGCTACTCAGCCACTCCAGGTTCTTCTGCCTCCGAATCAACAGATGAAGAAGGAGGTTAGTCTACGGCTGGGGTGATTGATCTTGACTACCAAGCAGAAATCAGGTTGGTCCTACAAAAGGCGAGTAAGCAGGGGTATGTATGGCTTACAGGAGAATTCCCCAGAACATCTTTTAGCACTTTCATTTCCTGTGATTAGAGTCAGTGGAAAACTACAACAACCCAATTCAGGCAGGATGGCTAATAGGCCAGACCCTTCAGGAATGAAGGTAGGGTCACGCCACCACGCAAAAACGTACAGTCAGCTGAGATGCTTGCTGAGGGCAAAGGAGATACGGAATGAGTGAAGAAGGTAGTTATACATACCAACAACGACCACATGACCGGTTATAGAAACAAAGATGATAATAGTCATAAGTATTTCCTCCTAATTTTAATGTGTTTGTGTATGTATGTGTAAATATATATTTACATATATAAATATATATATCCAAATATTTTTGTGCTTTCCCTCTCTTATCCCCTTATCATCTAGCATGTGTTAATCATAGTTAATTTTACATCTCAGTACTTAAGTTACAGGATAACAATGGAGAAGAGTGCAATCACTGAAGGACTCTGTCCTCTTCTGGGGGAAAGGTTAGCCTGTTTCAGTTGTGCTGGGCTGAACTGCATTATGTGAGGCAGAAATATGACTCTGTTATGTCTTTATTTGGACATTAAGTATGATTTAAGCAAATGTGTATGAGAGCCAAGTGGACAAGGGGTAGACTGTGATGGCTTTGTGATGTGTCAGCTTGGCTACATTCCTTGGAATTCTCTTTCTACCACGTTTCTAGTTAGGTTGGGCTACAAGGGATATTTTCTCACGAGCTGGAGGACAAACAGAAAGCCACAGCCATTTTGTAGAGTCCAATGTACCTTCTCCCAGTTATTCAACCACTAATCTAGGTACTGCTGTGAAGGAATTTTGCAGGTGCAAAGACCCTAACCGAAACGGGAGATTATCCTGGATTGACCTAATTTAATCAATTCAGAGGCTTCAACCTTCAGCTCTTGCTCCCGGGCTCCAGGCTGCTTGCAATCTTCCCTTTCTGACCGCCTGCCCTACAGATGCCAGGCTTGTTTGGCCAGCCCCCCACATTTGCATAAGCCACTTCCTCATAATAAACAAACGTGTGTGTGTGTGTGCGCATGCGTGCACACATTCACATATATGTCTCTATTTATACAAAGACACATGGTAGATAGATGATAGACAGAGAGGTAATCTCCTTCTGGTTCTGCTTCTCTGGCTGAACTCCAATACAATCATAATAAACGCTACTGACTGGTTTCTGACGTTTAAACTGAACTTTCTGAAAAAGCATAGGTTGGCAAATCAAAAAATAGAGGAATCATCATATTTTATAAAGTTATAGGGGATAATCATTGGACGAACACAGGAACTAAGAAAAGATGTCTCTGGAGAGGGGGACTAAGGCAAGAACTGACTGGAGCCTGAAACTATTGCTTTTCATCATTATTTCTTTGGTGCTACTTTGTTACCACATATTTGTATATCTTTAAATAAAAGAAAGCAACATTTGGACAGCTTTTTAAAAATATATGAAAAAAAAGAAAAAGTAGAAGAAGAAAAAAGGACTTCTCTGGTGGTCCAGTGGTTAAGACTCCGTGCTTCCACTGCAGGGACACGGGTTTGATCCCTGGTCAGGGAACTAAGATCCCACATGCTGTGCGGTATGGCAAAAAAAAAAAAAAAAAAAAAAAAAAAATCTGTGTGTATGTGTATAAAATTTTCCTCCCCAGTGAAGACAATATAGATTAGTAAAGAGAAGGGACTCTGCAGTTAGATTTCTTGGACTCATTCCTATGGTCTTTGTTAACTGTGCTACTTTGAAAAGGTTACTTACCCCTCTAATCCTCAGGTTCCATCTCTGAAAAACGGGGATAATACTACTACTTATCTCACATAGTATGTGAGTGTGTGTATTCATATATACTTTTGCTTTTCCTTGTAAAGTAGCTTCCTATACACCCCGTTATGTTCTATACTTTTGAACCTAACAATGAATCTTGAAGCTCTTTCCTTATAGCTGCCCCATTCCTTGTTAATGGCTGCTTCTTATTTCATCATGTGGATGTACCATAACTTATATAACCAGCTACCTATGATAGACATTGCAGTTGTTTCCAATCTTTTTCTATTGTAAAGAATATTCTCATCCACATGTCATTTCACACATGTGTAAATATGGCTATAAGTTTCTGGGAATGAAATTGTTGGCTTAAAGAAAAAGTGCTTTCGGGGCTTCCCTGGTGGCGCAGTGGTTGCGCGTCCGCCTGCCGATGCAGGGGGACCGGGTTCGCGCCCCGGTCTGGGAGGATCCCACATGCCGCGGAGCGGCTGGGCCCGTGAGCCATGGCCGCTGAACCTGCGCGTCTGGAGCCTGTGCTCCGCAACGGGAGAGGCCACGGCAGGGGGAGGCCCGCATACCACCAAAAAAAAAGAAAGAAAAAGTGCTTTTAAAATTATACTATTATCAAATCGTCCATCACTGATGATGTGGAAATTAATATTCACTCTTACCAACAGCACATGAGGGCCAGTTGTCCACACCCTCGTTGACCACAAGCTATTATGTCCCAGAAAATACCATGTTGTCACGGTATTTGCATTTCTCATAGTATATACTTTCTTTTTTCTGAGGTTTTGCCCATTTATCTGGAATGTTGATCTCTTTCTTACTGATTTGTAAGCATTCTTACATGTTAAGCAAATTAGCCCTTTGTCTATGAGGTGAATTGCAAAGAATTTCCTCCATCTGTCGTCTTTTGACTTTTTTATGGTGACATGATTTTTTTGTAGTTAAATAAATGGATTTTCTCTTTTATCTTGTGGTAATTTATGGTTTCATTATTTAACATGACTTCTTTGATTCATCTGGAAATCATTTTGGTATAATCTGTGAAGCAGAGATCCAAGTTTTTTTTCAGATGGCTACTCAGATGTCCCAACACCATTTACTGAATAATCCTCTTTTCCTCCACCGTTTTGAAATAAAACCTTCATATAATTGCTGTATACATTTTGGGTCTGTTTCTGGGTTTTCTAGTCTGTTTTTGAATTGTTGATTCACAAATGTACCAGTATCTCATTGTTTTTATTATTGCAGAATAAGTTTTTATATTTATTAGTTAGTGCCCTTTCATTATCTTCTCTTTTCAGAACTTTCCTGGTACAGTAAGGCCCCGACATATGAACGAGTTCCATTCCGATAGCGCATTTGTAAGTCCAATTTGTTCGTAAGTCCAACAAAGTTAGCCTAGGTACCCAACTAACACAATCGGCTATACAGTACTGTACTGTAATAGGTTTATAGTACTTTTCACACAAATAATACATAAAAACAAACACAAAAAAATAAAGAAAACATTTTTAACCTTACAGTATAGTACCTTGAAAAGGACAGTAGTACAGCACAACAGCTGGCACACAGGGGCTGGCATCGAGTGAACAGGCAAGAAGAGGTGCTGACTGGAGGAGGGAGAGGAGGTGGGAGATGGTAGAGCTGAAGGATCGTCAGCAACAGGAGACGGAGGGCGAGCTGCAATGTCACTCACTCACATCCTGGGCTTGAAATAAAAATACTGTACTACCGTACTCTACACAGTACTGTACAGTAAAGTACACAAAAGCACAACCACTTGTAGAGGATGCACACACGACAATGTATGCCAGACACGTGAACTAACTTACGAGACTGGACATGCGAACGCACGTTCCCATCTTTGAATGTTCACAACTTGAAGGTTCGTATGTAGGGGACTTACTGTGATTGTTACTTCTTAATTTTTCCACATGATTTTTAGAATAAGCTTTTCCAGTTCCAAATAAAACAACAACAAAAACACCCTCCTGGGGTTAGTCAGATTAACTTATGGAGAATCGATATGATGATGATATTGAATTTTCCTATCTAAATGTGGCGATACTTTTACATTTCCTGCACACTGGCTCCTGGGGGCCTTTCACTTTCCACAGCCAGCACCTGTGTCTCTGAGGGATGCTCTCAGGCTGCCAAAGACCACTTTGCCTGATAGCCTGAGGTTCCTGGGAATTCATACCTCAGGGGCAACCCTTAAACCAGTGGTCCTCAGCTGGGGGCAATTCTAACCTCCAGGGGTCAAAATGTCTAGAGGCAGTTTTTGTTGTCACTACTGGGTAGGGAAGGGGGTGTCACCTACTGGCACGTAGCAAGTAGAAGCCAGGGATGCTGCTGGACAACTACACTGCATAGGACAGACCCTTGCAACAAAGAACAAAGAACTATCAGAAACTCCACCTTAAACAATGACTGATTGGCGGGGAAGTATAAACACTCCAGTTCTCTCGGACCTGATTTGGATACTTCTGAGATATGACCTATGCTATCTCCAGAGCACTCCTGTGAGACTGAACTAGGATTACCTCCTTGGACTTATACATATCAAAAACAAACTTACGGTTACCAAAGGGGAAACGTGGACAGGACGGATAAATCAGGAGCTTGGGATGAACACACACACACTACTAAATATAAGAGAGATAACCAACAAGGACCTACCATATAGCACAGGGAACCCTACTCAATATTCTGTGATAACCTGTATGAGAAAAGAATCTTAAAAAAGAATGAATATATGTATATGTATAACTGAATCACTTTGCTGTACACCTGAAACTAACACAAAAATCAACTAAACTCCAATAAATCAACTATACTCCAATAAAATTAAAAAATATTTTTAAAATTACCTCCTTGGAAGTTTGCCTGCTATTGTATCCTTGTTTGGTTTCCTTCTCTTCCTTGTCCACTTCCCCACCGCCCTACCGACCTTTCCACAGAATATTTCCTGATAAACCATTTATACAAGTCTTCATCTCAGGGTTACTTTGGGAAAACAACCCAAAACAATATGTACAAGTTGTAAGGATAACTACAGATTTTATGTACACACTATGGGGTAGGTTACTAAATGGTTGGCTCTGCCCTAACAGAACCCACGTGGGTTGGACATGCCCATAAGTAGAGAGTTAGAGTATGTTAAAGCCAAACCAGGAAAGCATGGTATGGGGTATGGTAGGAAAAGACACTGCGAAGTTAGGAAACTTAAGGTATTCCTGATTGTTAGACTTTATTAGACGAGGCAATATGTTATTGAAGGAAACTACAGCATAGTCTCTAAATACATCCCTAAAAATAGCATAGACTATAGCTGCTGTTCTATTTAAGATTTGGATGGGCTTATTCAAAACAGATCTTGAAATGTTATGTGGCAGAACTAAGCACCTATCCAAGAAGCTAGACAGAGGAAAGCTGGGGCCTGAATCTCAGCAAGTTGGACATTATTCTGAAGAATCAACTCTCAGTCACATATTGGGATTTAAATATTCTGTGATTATGCATCCCTCTCCCCTGCAACCACCAAAGAAACCTCCCTCAAGTGTCCATTAACCTGTGGATACAACCTTGGGGGCTGAGTTTTCTCCTCTAAACATTTTTCTAGAGCAAAAAAGTTTCCCCAAATCATACATAGGTAAGAGTTAGAGAAAACTAATTATTCTACAGCTGGCTTATCTGAGTTGATAAAAATTTAAGTATACAACATATTTGCTTACGAATCCGGGTCTATTCATGTAACAGGTGGTACGATGACTCCATACTTAACTTTGACTTGACATTCCTGTTGGCCCAAACCTCTCACGCCCTTTTTAAACAAAGAGCTGGCAGTAAAATCCAACATATTGTATAACTAGCCAATGTTACATATTGCTCACAAAACTCTACACTCCCAACAGGGAGTTCCAGGAATGAAAGGGTTTCTCAGTTTCATTATTAGTTAGGTTCCCTATTCCAGTCACCACAACAGGTAGGCTACAATGAACACATTCATTCCTGGGTTGTTTATTTCTTTGAAAGTGATTTAAGGAACAAACTTAAAATTTTTGAAGTAGGTCTGACATAATGAATTCTTTCTCATCTTTGAAATAATATACTGAAATATGCATCAGAAAAGCTTCTAAGGTGCTTAAATTTTTGAAAGACCAGCTGCTGTCAATTGCAAGGTAGGGACACAGTTGAGAAGGAGCCCAAAGTCTTCACCTGGCTCCGAAGGTGGATGTCCTGCACCCTGCACTTCACCTAAGTCTTGCCCATCAGGAGTCAGGCAAGGAGAGGCATACTGATCCCATTAAAATGGCCTAGATTCCGTCTACCACAATAACACCACAAGGCACTTTGACCACCTGCTGTCAATGGCTGAACCAATACATGTTTAACAGAAAGGCAGTTTTGACTTTTCAGATCTAAGGTCTCAAAGCTGAGACTTTACTCTCAATAATACAACTGCCCATGTTTTAGCCAGCAGCAAAGCAAACATTTAAAGCTGTGATTTACACTGCTTACAGCTACTAAATGCAAAACTTAAAAAACGAAATAGCAATGATTTTTTTTTTAAGCAATGATTTTTTAACCCAAATTACCATAACCTTTCATCTCACGGGGACACTATATATCATCAGAGAGAAAGGAATGAACGTCTGAGATTCAACTCTAAATCTTCCAATGTTTTACAAAATGCACTTATTCTTAAAGGCAGGGAGGTAACTGAGGGTACTAATTCAAATGAAGGCTGTTTTACTGCCACTTGGGGTATTTAAGAAATAATAATAAACGTAAAAACTAGATTTCCTTTATTTCTTCACAGTTTGACTTGTCACTATTTGACGTAAAAACAACAAGAAGTCAAGGCAAAGGACAAGCTTATAGGAAGTTATGTTTCCTTTCCAGTCATGTCAAAATAATTCCATTTCATTACTCAAAAAGAAGAGACAGAGCTTCCCTGGTGGTGCAGTGGTTAAGAATCCTCCTGCCAGTGCAGGGGACATGGGTTCGAGCCCTGGTCTGGGAAGATGCCACATGCCACAGAGCAACTAAGCCCGTGCGCCACATCTACTGAGCCTGCGTGCCACGACTACTGAAGCCCGCGCGCCTAGAGCCCGTGCTCCACAAGAGAAGCCAGTGCAATGAAAAGCCCGCGCACTGCAGTGAAGAGTAGCCCCCGCTTGCCGCAACTAGAGAAAGCCTGCGCGCAGCAACAAAGACCCAACCCAGCCAAAAAATAAATTAAAAAAAAAAAAAAAAAAAAAAAAGAAGGGAATGAATGTAATTCAACTAGGTAGATCTCTAATTGGTTAAATAATGGTTAAATCAATGATATTTAAAACATGCATATTAGAGGAACAGCTCCTAGTGGCAAACATTTGAGCAACATCTCTACCTTAGCTGCTTTAAAAACTTTATCAATAACTAAGGCACAAAGATATAACAAAATGATTATTAAATTTTGAATTATACAAAGACATAGGCTTATTACCTGGATAATATTTGATATCTCAAATATTTCTTCTTCTACAACTAAAATGGGCAGTAACTTATGTTATAAAGTTATTATATATTCTAAAATGATTTTAGCCAAAATATGGCATTTAACACATTACCTGGGGATGTAACAAGTACTTGATGATTGTTGAGTCAAAGATCACTAGACTAGACATCAAGAAACATGAATACTTGATTCAGCTCTGTCACAAATTAGCTGATAAATCTATGCAACATTTACTTTAGATCCCAGTCTTTTTTTATAAATGTTCACTTTGTCTCTAAGGTTCTATGACTCTAAGATCAATCAGATGGGCTAAGTAGCTATTAATATATTAAAATAGGAATAATAATTTGAAAATACATACCTCATGTTAAATGTCATCAATTAGTATAAAATAGGATTGGAAGAGGAGGAAGGAAATTGGCCTAAGACTTAGTGGTTTTATTGCAAATCCAAAGAGTGATAAAATGGGGTAAAATGAATGAAATCCTGGGTCACAGTAATAGAAGTATAGCAGCTAGACCACAGAAGGGAATAATCTTTTTGCAAGTGCTATGAGCTGGTCAGATCATATCTAGAACATTTAGTATAACTGCAAACCAGAAATGCTGCAATTTCTTAATTTTATAAAATAAATTATTTCTAATGTTTCTTCAAAAGCAAAAGTTGCATAGCACTGATAATTATTAATTCAGGCATCCAGGGCCCTAAACCCAAACTTGGGTTAGGGTGAGAAGAGGCAAGGTGTGATGGTGAATTTTATGTGTCAACTTGGAAGGTGTTTGTGGATTAGATTAACATTTAAATTGGTGGACTTTGGGTAAAGCAGATTGCCCTCCTTAATGTGGGTGGGCTTCACCAATCTGTTGAAGGCCTGAATACAATGAAAAGACCAAGTTCTCTGAGCAACAGGGAATTCTCCAGCAGAGTGACTTTCAGACCTCATCTGGGTCCTTGCCTACTGGCCTTTGGACTGGAACTGCACCATCTGCTCTCCTGGGGCTCGAGCCTGCCTGCCCACACTGCAGATTTTGGATTTCTCAGCCTCCAAAATTGTGTGAGCCAATTCCTTACAATTTATGTGTGTGTGTGCATATGTGTGTGTACATATTTTAAAATTATTAAATATATTAATTACATTAAATATATAATTATATATTTTATTATAAATTATATTATTTATGATAAATTATTATGAATATATATTTCTATATCTCCATATCCTATTGGTTTTTTTTCTCTAGAGAACCCTAAAGCAGAAGGTTTCCTGAGAAAATGATTCTGAGACACTCACAATATGTAGAAATTAGGTAGGTGAATTGGGAAAGAAAGCAGAAGGCACTAACTAAAGTGTTTTAGGCAAAGGAAAACAACATGAGCATAGCTCCAAAGGGCAAGAATGTATATGAGACACCCACATAGAAAGCCCTAGACCTAAGCTAACGATACCAGGTATTGAGATTTTATCAGAGTCTGTCTCTTATTCTGTACCCCGAGAACAGGAGAAATAAGTATTCCCAAGGACCATAGATTTACATATCATCAAATTACTTCTCGTTTTCTCAGGACTATTTCAAGAGACTTCTGGCATGTAATTTATCTCTGTTAGTTAATATTAACTATCGCTATTTAACTTGAATCAGATTCAATTTGGAAGACATCCAACCATTAATGGTCATTCAGTTACACAAAAACCAGTTGAGCACTTCTTCCACCACTTTCTCATAGACATACATGTGAGGCAGTATATAAACACACACTGAAAAAATTAAAAGTTAAAAATTTAAATGACTGGCACACAGATTTAATTACAAAAAAGAAAAAAATACAGAAATACAGTTTTCTCTGGAACCCACATATAATCGATACCCTGTACACATAGTTGATTTGAAAGCTTACATTTACTTAGTTTTAAGTCATTTATCTGCATAAGATAAAGCATTTCTCATGTGCTTATAATTTTCTTTGGGTGTGAATATGAACTTCTTCAAATGGACATGATTACACTTATGACCAATTGGCTTGGTGATGGTAAGTGATGTTTTATTTCTGTTTTTTCCTCCGTGCTTGGAAACTAGAACTTTGTTTCTACGTATTTGTTTCTTCATTATCACTCCACCTCTATGACGAAATTATCTGGAATCTTAGCAGATATAGTCTTTTCCATAAATGTAAGCTTCCAGATGTTTTTTATAAGTATGCTATAGTAACCCTCCTCCCTTCAAAAAATTTTATTGATGGTTTCTATAACTGTGACCATACCCTAGAGACAGTAAGCAGAAAGGTTAATCTCAGATTAAGTAAATTCCTCAGTAGCTTAGCTCTAAGGACTTGTAACTTCTCTAGCAAATAATGCTGTGTATACTAAACTGGTGATGACTACCCTGCCATGTTGGTTAATGCTGTGGATGATAAATTTCTTTCCAGTAACTTTCATCCCACAAAACGGGTAAAGACAGCACTGAGTGAAAGAATCTCTTTCCTTAAAATTTAGGTAATGTCATGAACTAATGTTCTCAAGAAACTCTACTTCTGAAACTTGCAGAAAATAGTGTGACGTACATGGAATCTCAGTAAATCTTTAAAACATAATACCAATGTAACACTACATTTCTTTAGCTCTACACCATACTTGGCATGAAAAAACTGTTTCTCATCATTTTCTTCCTAAGGCAGAAAAATGATAGAACATTGTCACTTTCAGATAAGTAAACTAAGATGCCTGATAGTATCAAAAGTACACTTCTCACACTTTCAAATGACCCTGCAATAAAAACAGAAATCTTGCTAGTGAGTGTGAGGCACATACAAAGACAGAGACAGCTGTTTTGTAACAACATTTTCCCTATTATCTATGGAAAACAGATCACTATTTGGAAACAATAGTGATCCAAATCCCAAACTGACATATCATTGGGATGCAGATATGAGGATGCTGATAACCTGAGATGTTCTTTGACTAGCTGGAGAGGAATTCTGCACTGATAAATTTCTTTTACCTTCCTTGTGCTGTGAAGCCTCCCAACCAAGTATAATATAAACCCTGTCTAGTCTCCCTACCATTTGAATGACAGTGCCATATTTTCCTTCATATTTCATTTAGGGCTTTAAATTACCCCAGCTAATGCAGTAACAAATGAATCCAAAAAAAAGTTTCTCAAAAATGAAGAAAAGTGTTTTTGAAAGGAGGAGGTAATTAACTGTGTCAAATGCTTCAAGTGCTATTGATAGAATAAAAACTGCAAACCTAGAGACTTTCATTTATCTATTACCAAACATATATTTATATATTATCAAAGAGTGGGGGGAATTTCTAAAACTGCGCTTTGGATGACCTGGGTAAGCCTGGGAGACATCGTAAAATCTAATTATATTATAACTTAGCAAGCTGAAACCTCATCAATTAAATGATAACTTGCCTGGCCAAAGACTGTAAATAGGTGGGGATGATTAGAATGAATTACAGAAAAAGGGAAAATCAAAGAGGCAGAATAAACCGTATGAGTCCTATACTCTCCGGGAGAAAGACACTAAACATGGGCATCCGACAGTACGGATCTTCAGCAGTCTCCTGTTTAGGGCAGGATGTTAAACCGGCCACACCAGAACCTGAAATATACCTCTGTCTACAATCTGCTTCCCTTTGCTTTGATTTCATGCTCTCCCAACAATTATCTGGCTTCTAAAATTCAATTCTGTAGGTGCCTTGACACAAAACAGAGGTGGACTGCGAAAGCACACATAAATACTTCTGTCACTGGAAGGGACTATCCTCCATTAATAAATTAATAAACTGGTATTGTAGTTTGTACATCAGACTTTGGAATGTTTTGTTAGCTAAGCCAATTCCCCTAATTTATTAGTCTTCTGAGAGAATGAAAATTCAAGCCTCACACAACTGTGGGCCCAGATGCTGCACTTAGAGACTTCAATCAGGTGAAGCTGTCCTGAGCAGTCCTGGTCTCCCCAAGTTATTCCCACCTCCCTTCTCAAACAACAACCAAGTTTATCTACTGTCTTATGGCAAAGCAGCAGCAATTACACCAGGCCCTGAAAAGAGTTATTTCTACTTTTCAAAGTAATAATTTGAGGAATTAAATCAACGTTTTCCAAATGTGGCCCAAAGATCAAAACATTAATACCTTCCAACACTCTTTTAAAAAATTTTAAAAACATATTTTAAAATAAAATATGTGTACCTAGTTGATTTTCCTCATTCCTAGGTCATGAAAAATACTTAAACCACAATGTTAATAAGGAACAAGTAATTGAGAACTTTGAAAAGATACGTTACATTTTAATGTGTGACCGGCCTGAAGATAAAACCACATAGCCTAGGATTTGGCAATGTTTCTTAGATATGACACCAAAGGCACAGGCAACAAAAGTAAAAATAGGCAAATTGGACTTCATAAAAATTATTTAATTTTGCGCATCAAAAGACAATATCAACAGAGTAAAAAGGCAGCCCACAGGGTTGGAGGATACATTTGCAAATCATACCTCTGATAGGGTATTGATATCCAGAACATCTGAAGAACCCCTAAAACTCAACAGCAACAACAACAAACCCCCAATTCAAACAAGGGCAAAGGACTTGAATAGACATGTCTCCAAAGGTACACAAATAGCCAATAAGGACATGAAAAGATGCTCAACAGTACTACTCATTAGGGAAATGCAAACCAACACTACAGTGAGATACCACCTCACGTCACTTAGGATGGCTACCATCAAAAAACAAAAACACAAAACGCAAAAAACCAGAAAATAGCAAGTATTCATGAGGATGTGGAGAAATTGGAACCCTTGTTGTTCCCATCCTGTTGGTGGGAATGTAAAATGGTACCGTAGCTATCGGAAAACAGTACGGTGGTTCCTCAAAAAATTTAAAACAATTACCATATGATTCAGCAATTCCATTTCTGAGTATATACACAAAAGAATTGAAAGCAGTATCTCGAAGAGATATTTGTACACCCATGTTTGTAGCAACATTATTCACAATAGCTAAAATATGGAAGAACCAAGTGTCCATTTTTGGATGAATGAATAAGCAAAATGTCATATATACAGGCAATGCACTATTATTCAGCCTTAATAAGGAAGGAAATTCTGACTTATGCTACCACATGGATGAAACTTGAGGGCCAAGTGAGATAAGTCAGTCACAAAGAGACAAATGCTGTATGATTCCACTTACATGAGAGACCTAGAGCAGTTAAAATCACAGGAACACAAAGTAGAATGGTGGTTTCCAGGGGCTAGGGGGAGGAAGGAATGGGGAGTTATTATTTAAAGGATATAGAGTTTAGGTTTTGCAAGATGGAGGTATGGAGATGTATGGTGGTGATGGCTGCAGAATATTATGAATATACTTCTGAACTATACACTTAAAAATGATTAAGATGGTAAATTTTATATCTATTTTACCACAATTATAAAAACTGAAAAAAAAACCCCACAAAACTACATAGCCTAGGTATGTGTATGAATTTCACTATGGTCCACCTACTTCAATAATTCTATAATAGGTATAACAAATTCACCTAGAGGTTTTTTTTTTTCCCTGCCAAGATTCACAACCTGGATGCAAATTATTGCCACGGTGACTCACCGTTACTGATGAAGTGTGTTAAACCCCTCAGGTATGCTGCAGAAGAAAAAAAGTGAAAAACTATTATCTTGTTTCATATACCCAGGTAATATCATAAGGAAAAAAAATTTTTAATTCTGTCAGCTTTCAGGAATAGGAACCCCCAGAGCATTTATTATCTCTACAGTGGAGACAGAATGCTAGACACAGGGAGCAACTCACGCCTCTTAGAACTGTACACTCTGAGCCAAAAAACAATGACATCATTCCAAACATTTTCCTGTTTTGTTGTTTCTGCAACTTGCTTTCTTCTGGACTAGGAAAAGGAAAACTTTTCCCCTTTGTTTTTTCTCAAGCTTAGTGTTTTCTGGACTGGGAAAAGAAACAAACTTGACTGTGATCAAATCTGTCATAATGTTTCCATCACTCTTCCAGCCCTGGTGTGATCATTTATTCCCCTCACTTTCAAGAAAACAGATGTCATTTTTCTAATTCTACAAGATAAAGGACATGTGTGTTGCGTGCATGGACACACACACACACTTTAAGGCAAATCCTACCACTTAATGTTACTTTCTTGACTCTTAATAACACTATTTCCCTGAAAAAGCCCCCTGTCTTTAGCCCACTCTTCCTTTTGCCTTGTCCATATGTTTCAAAAAATTAAAAATATCTTTAAGAAAAAAAGAAATAAATGTTTTTAGAAAAGACTACTCTTTTTCAATGTCCCAGAGAAGAAACTGTGCTTAGTTAATAAACAATCTAGTTTTAACATTTTAAGAAAATGTTTCTGATGCCTTTTGCCTCTCCTTCCTTTGTTTTCCAGTCTTAATAGACAGAAAATAATTAACATATGTGACTACATTGGGGAGTATAAGTATGAATACACACACACACAGAGAAAGTAAATGCAGAAAACTGAGCATACTTTCTCTTTGGCTTTCCCAGATACTCTAAAAATAATCTCTTACAATACAAAGACGTCTATTGTCTTTTTTGGTTAAAGTCAATAAAAAAAAAATCACATTTAGAAAATCAACCTCAAGGCTTCCCTGGTGGCGCAGTGGTTAAGAATTCGCCTGCCAATGCAGGGGACACGGGTTCGAGCCCTGGTCTGGGAAGATCCCACATGCCATGGAGCAACTAAGCCTGTGCGCCACAACTACAGAGCCTGCGCTTTGGAGCCTGCGAACCACAACTGCTGAGCCCGCGTGCCACAACTGCTGAAGCCCACGCACCTAGAGCCTGTGCTCCGCAACAAGAGAAGCCACCGCAATGAGAAGCCCACGAGCCGCAACGAAAGAGTAGCCCCCGCTCGCCACAGCTAGAGAAAGCCCGTGTGCAGCAACAAAGACCCAACACAGCCATAAATAAATAAATAAATAAATTTATTTTTTAAGAAAGAAAATCAACCTCATCTCTACTATCTTTTAAAGCCAGGAAAACCCAAATATACAAGTAACCCAGATCAAAATTGATTTGCAAGTGGGCTGTTCTTACAATAGCCCACTTTGAGGTAATTCTTTTCAAATGGTCACTTGATATATACGTACATCCTGTTTTAGCTCAGAGTAGCTCAAGGAAAATAATACCTCCGAATGTACTTCTTTTGAAAACAAAACCCAGATAACTCATCAATATATTACGAACATGAGCATTTGAAGTAACCTAAGACAGAAGGAAATTAAACGATGACAATTAGTATATGAAAGAGTCATACGGAAGGAAGACCAGGAACAGATTTTCTGATCTTGTATTTACTCATTCATTGACTGAAATCCATCAAATTTTACTCAGAAATATTATGTGTGTTGATATATTCACTATAATATAAGCTTTATGAGGGCAGTTTTTGTTTATTAGGTATATTCCCAGCATCTAAAAATGAGTGGCACAAGGTAGTTATCCAACAAATATTTGTTGAATAAACATCCTTATGTTCTAGGTAGGTGGGAATTTACACTAGAGGACTCTTCAGGTCTTGTCCAGACACAAGAGTCAATGATTTTATTATCATTGACCAAATTAGTTTTCAGATTTTCTATGAAGAGAGCAAAAATTGAGCATGAGTTCTGGTAAACAGTGGAGATGGGGGAGAGAAGGAGGAAGGAGGGGAGTGAGGAAAGGAGGAAAGGGAAGGATAGTATAAGCATTTTGTATACATTTCTCTGAAGGAAATCTAAATTATGACAAGGTGTCTTATGTAAAAAGAAAAAGCGTACAGTATTAGGAAGTGTACAGTATTAGGCACCTTGCTGAGAGATCACTATACGACTACATCATTATGAGTAAGAAAATATTACCCACCTTCCTTACCCCCAGACTTACTATCTGTGAGGACAGGTCCTTAATACTGAGCTGTATATAGGGTTAGGTTTACTTCTCTGAACAGCCTCTTCTCTGAATCGCTTTCTTAAATTCTATCAGAAAAGGTCTTCAAAATTCTCATTCTGTCCTTCGAGGATTAGAACTGTGACCTAACCAATCTTTTACTCAGGTTCTTTTCTACAGAAGACTTATGAATGCTCTTTAGGCTGGTAAATAACTTAAATAGGTTATTTACATCTTACAGGAAAATTTCAAAGCTGGACACAATCTAAGTATCCTTCCATTCTATACAGGAACCAAACTTAACTGGTTCCCTGCAAAAAAAAAAAAAAGTTTTAAATAAACTAATACAATTTTTGTGCTTGGTAATGATACATAGTAAGCTGTTAACATGCAACAATAACATAAAATCTGATGAATACTCAGCAACTCACAAAATTTAGCATCAATTATGTTATAAATACTGCTCAGAATTTCAGAAATTATTTTCTTTCTAGGACTATTTTTCCTAGGCTGTAACTCACAGTGTGAGGCTATCATATTTCTCGTTTCTATAATTAAGAAATACATCAATGAATTTTAAAAGTAAATGTACTAATAGTGTATAATCCAGCATTCTCTCTCTCCACAGGAAGATACTGGCCTTTAGCTATCACTTCACTGAGCAATATAACATGACTCAGTGTGCTCATTCATTTTTTTCTGTTTATGCACTGCTATATCCCTAACACCCAAAATACTGCCTATCAGTTAAATGAATGAATGAACAAATATTTACTATGTATCCATTATGTGCCAGGAACTGTGCTAGCCTCAGGAATGCAACAATAAACAGGACTCTGCTTTCGTAGAAACTGCAGTGCAGAAGAGACAATAAACAAAAATTATGCAATTATTTAATCACAACTATGATAAAGGAAAATTATATATGAAAATAGGACCTAACATTGCCTAAGATGTAAAAAAAGGCTTTTCTGAGGAACAGACATTTAAGTTAGCACCTAAAAAAACAATAGGATCTGGCAAAGGGAATACCAAAGAAGAAAACTATGCCACATGGATGAAAAAACATGTGCAAAGATCCTGAGGAAACTAGGTGAATACTGTCTTCCAAGAACGTAAAAGATAAGTGGGAATAGTTCAAGATGAGGCTGGAATGGAAGGCAGAGCTCAGACTATGCAGGGCCTTATAAACTATGTGAAGGATTTTGGACTTCACACAAAGAGCAATGGGAACAAAGGAGTGACAATCATATTTGCGTTTTAAAAATACCACTCTGGCTGCTGGGTGGAGAATGTATTTGAGGGAAACAAGAGGGAGACCAATTATGGGGAAAGTACAATACTACAGGTGGAAAATGACTAGGTAAGTTACAGTAGAGATGGAGAAATGGGTGCATTCAAGATCTACTTATGATGTACATTTCTGAATAGGGTGATTGATTGACTATGGAAGATGAGAGAGGAGTTCCAAGTTGATTTCTAGGTTTCTGGGATGACCAACCAGGTGGATGATAGTTCATCTTACTTAGATGGGGAGCAATGGAGGCCAGATTTGTGGTAGGAATGGGAAATCAAAAGCTGTGTTTGGGTTAATGTTCAGGAAAAGATGTCCACATTAGTCAAATGATAGTGAAGCTCGTTAGCAAGATTTGTATACAAGCATAAATTTGGCAGCCTTTAGCAAGGAGACAGCATTTGCAGCCATGGGAATAGATAAGATTGCCCTGAGAGATAATGAAGAAGAAGAGAGGATGGTCTAGGACTGAGTACTAAAGAATTCCCAATTTTTAAGCTGCATGAAGATGAGCCAACAGAGAACAAAGGATAGTCTAAAAAGGTAGTAAGACAACACACAAAGCTTGAAAGCTAAGGGAAGAAATGGTTTCAAGGAGGAAGAGCTCTATTGTTAAGAAAACTGAGTAATAAAGAAAAAATAGCTGAAAAGCACTTAAAGCTTTAGCATGAGGTTCAGTGGCATGGAAAGGATGGAAGAATGAAGAAAACGGGCTAAGAACAGAGTAATTAGAAATTACCTATGAAGAGAAGACCAAATAAACCAGAATCTAGAATAGGGTGGGAGGTCTAGGAATTTTTTTTTTTTTTTTTTTTTTGCGGTACGCGGGCCTCTCACTGTTGTGGCCTCTCCCGTTGCGGAGCACAGGCTCCGGACGCGCAGGCTCAGCGGCCATGGCTCACGGGCCCAGCCGCTCCGCGGCATGTGGGATCCTCCTGGACCAAGGCACGAACCCGTGTCCCCTGCATCGGCAGGCAGACTCTCAACCACTGCACCACCAGGGAAGCCCTAGGAATTTCTTAAAAGAAGGAAGTAGGCCACAGAGAGGCCTAAAGTGCAGGTGACCTAACATACTATGCTGAGAAACTAATGCTCCTACTCATTAATTACACTTAAGTTCTTAATAATTACTCAGGAATTTGTTGGGATTGTTTTCTACTGGTTACAATACTTGTTAAGCAAGCAGAAATGAAGGTTTTAGCTGGGAATGAATAGCCTGGTGAGAGAAGGAAAGTGAAGAAAGAATAAAATTTCCTGTGATAATGAAAACAGAGCTTCTGGGAATCTTCACAGGCCACATTGTAGACTCATTCATAGTAGTATGGCCCAGGGGGATCCCAGGGGATCTGGGAAGACAGATCCACACCAGGAGCATGCTGCACTGTCCTTGCTTTATATAATGTTTCCATAGGTTCCTTCATCAATACAGAAACTTGACCTCCACAGTGATGTCTGTTGGGCTCTTTACACTGAACTTATCACCAACCTATTTTGAGATAGTCATGCATGCACCAAGGAGCTTTGAATGATGATAGGAAGACTCCAGTAGAGGAGAGGCTCAAGGAATGAGAGAATAGGCATATTAAAAAGAATGAGATTCCTGAAAAAGCAGAGTATTGGATTCAGAATTCACAAGAAAGAACTGACTTTCTAACATAACAGAGGATGGATACAAGTAAGAATAAGTTTGTGGATATGACAATGGGATGGTGAAGGAATGCCTGACACTGTTTTTTTCTGTGAAGCATAAAATAATATATTCTATTACTAAGAGTAAAGACAGGAGTAGGTGGATTGAAGATTAGAAGAGGGTGGAAGAAGTACGAACTTTTTCACAGTAAGTCAGCTGATAAAAGAAATGAACTAAGATTGCTAGTTTGGCAGAGTCAGTGATCACGAATTCACAGTGCTGCCAATTTGCCTGGTTTCGTGTGTTTCAGATCAGAGATTTAAACCTTTCCTAATTCCTTCGGCTGTATTTAATTATTTCTTTAGTTTAGCCTCTAAAGCATTTTGTCCATACCTCAAATCCTGCTTCTTATTGCAATCCTGCTTTATATTGTTTTACTTCCCTAAATTAAACCCCAGAGTAAAGAGCATCTTTGTGTCCCTGAAAGCACCTAGAACAGTTCTTTGCATGAAGTACTATATAGCTATTTTTGTATTTATTAAATATATAAAAACAATTCATTTTAAAATTTGTTTTTAATTTAGTCCATACATTGTATAATCAAGAAAGATTAACGATCTAGAATTAAAGACAACTCAGAGCCACAGTCAACCAAATTTCTGTTAAAATATATCTAGTTCTACGATTAAGGACAAATCTATTTTATCCTCCTGCCTCAGAAACTAAAGAATGGTGACCTAGAAAACAAATTCCACATGAGAAAATGAAAACCATCATATTCTAAAAGACATATCTCATTCAGTGATTTATCCCAGCATGGAATCAGGTATCTTTTAGCCATTTTAGAATACATACAGACCTTTTTTTCTAGACATCTACTGCTATTATCAGAGTCCTATGGTTTAATATAGTTATATAGTTGTTATATGATTTAATTTAGTTATCGATTTTAATAAAATACTGTTATTTTAGAGATCAGACTTTTTTTTTTTTTTTTTTTTTTTTTTGCGGTACGCGGGCCTGTCACTCGCCCAGGCTCAGCGGCCACGGCTCACGGGCCCATCCGCTCCGCGGCATGTGGGATCTTCCCGGACCGGGGCACGAACCCGTGTCCCCTGCATCGGCAGGCGGACTCTCAACCACTGTGCCACCATGGAAGCCCTATCTGGCAGTTTTGAATAAAAAATGTTGTTTTGTCATATCAGTAAACAAAGGACACTGCCATCAAGCTGCCCCAGACAGTGAGCCCTGAGGGAACTCAGGACAGAGACAAACGGGCTGCACCCGCAACGGTGCAACCGGAGAGAACTCAGGATGGGAAAGCACAGGATACTGGCCCCAGAGAGCTGAGGTGCACATCAGAGGAATGAATTCAATGAGCCCAGACTCTTGCGTCTTCCCACACACAGAAAAGTACAAAACTCCTTGAGATGCCTGGTTTTCTTTGGTTAACGGTAGACTTTTGATGTCCTGACTACCTGGTCTTCGCTGCAACAACCCCTATATACCCTGGCTCCTCCCTTACCTCTTCGGGGCAGTCCCTCAGAACTATCTGAGAGGCTGTCTTCTGGGCTTGAAATCCTCAGAAAACCGCTGAATAAAACATAATTCTCAACTTTTATGTTGTGTATTTTTTTTTTTTCAGTCAACACAGTCTATTTCAGGTCAACACTCTTTAACACCTTTTTAAGTCTTAAATCTGTATTTCAAAATGGACAGGTACTTCATATATATCCACTTTTCATAACTCTTTTCTCAGTGTTTCGGCCAGAACTTCAAGCATTTGAAATTTACTGTTGAACAAGAATTACAACTAACATACCAGAAGAACACCAGGAGGTATCTGCCACAGTTAATTTTATGTGTCAGCTTGATTGGCCAGGGTGCCCAGATTAAACATTATTTCTGGGTGTGTCTGTGAGGGTATTTCCGGATGAGATTAGCCCTTGCATCAATGTGGGTGGGCATCTTTTAATCTGTTGAGGGCCTGAAAAGAACAAAAGGCAGAGGAAAGAGGATTTGCCCCTTTTTTTTTCCTGCCTCACTGCTTGACCTGGGACTTCTCATCTCATCGTCTCCTGACCTCAGACTGGGATTTATGCTATTGGTTCCTCTGGTTCTCAAGCCTGTGGACTTGGACTGAATTATACCACTGGCTTTCCTGGGTCTCCAGATTGCATGGCAGATTGTGGGATTTCTCAGCTTCCATAAACATAAGCCAATTCCTCATAATTAAAAGAAAACTTATATCTCCCTCCCTACCTATCTATCTTCTATTGGTGCCATTTCTCTGGAAACCCTAATACAGCTGACCCTTGAACAACACAGGTTTGAACTGCACAGGTCCACTTACGTGCAGATTTTTTTCAGTGAGTACATTCTCCAGTACCACATAATGCAAGGTTAGTCGAATCTGTGAATTCAGAACCACAGGGGGCCAAATGTAAAGTTATACTCAAGTTTCAACGGCGTGGGGGGTGGTACCCCTAAGCCCCATGTTTTTCGAGGGTCATCTGTGAACATTCTCACAGCTACTGTAGATACAGACGTTTTATCTGGAACTTCCTTCAATACACCCTATCAAACAACAAAAGTAAACATACAGCTTTGAAATATCCATTACTGCCATAACATAAAGAGTTGAAATTTATTGCAAATTTCTGAAATCCTTCATAAAGAAACAATTATTTGATTGAACAAACAGTGGAAATTTTTGTTGGGAAATATAGTTTCTGTACATTAGTATCAGAGAAATTCACATAACTGTATTCAAACAGGAGATCAGTTTAGGTTATTTTCAGACCACAATTATGTAACTTACGTCAAAATCCCACCGGTTTCCTCTGAACAGTCTGATAAGAGCTTACCTGATATACTTCAGTGGTAAGTTCTCTAGTTCTGCTAAAAAATCATACAAAACCAAACAAAAGCCAAACAGAGATGTTATGTTTTGATATGGACTGCAGCTATTTAATTGTATTAATCTGAAGACTTATAAATAAATACATTGTTAGGGATTAGCACTGTGCAAACTATCAGCTATCACTGTGAGTTCTCCATGGCTTTCTCTGGTTACCAAGTATCGTTTTGGTTCTCTCTCATTGTTATAAGTGGGTAAAGGTCAAGAAATGCCAAGTAAGTACAAAGAGAAGTGATTTTTTTGCATAGTATCTCATTTTTTATTACCAGTTTCTAATGTTTTTCTCATAACATGAGTAGCTATTAAGGAAACAATAAGAATATCACCTGTATTCAGTACCTCTTCATCTGAAAAAGGCTTAAGTAAACACTAATTAAAATATCTAGGATCTTAGCTGTCAACACTTCTCTAACTGGAGTCTTTCAAATAAAAAGGTTTTCTTTTAATTTTTTTATTTACCTAGGATTCTAAGGCATACAAGAAACCAAGAAGTCATACCTTTCCTTCAAATTATACATTACACACATATTGTAAATGTATTGAAAATTAAATAATTAGAAATTGCATTAAATACATGACTACTTATAATAAATTTAGGAATTGAAAGCATTACTAGAACACAAAAAAATTGCTCAAATAAAATTCTAGATTTTTTAAAACAATAAAGTCTGTTACTTATCTAAAAGCCAGTACACTTCCTTCTTTGGTAGCTATTAAAATGGTTGTGTTTGCAGAGGATTTGTAGGGCAGTGAAACTACTCTGTATGATATGAGTGGTGGATACAGGTCATTTATGTATTTGTCAAAACTCACAGAATGTACAACATAAAAAGTGAACCCTAATACAAACTATGGACTTTGTGTGACGATGCATCAATGACGGTTCAGTGATTTTAACAAATGTACTACTATGGTGCAAGGTGTTGATAGTGGGAGAGACTGTATAAATGCGGGGGTAGATGGTATATGGGAACTCTGTACCTTCCTCTCAATTTTGCTGTGAACCTAAAACTGCTCTAAAAAACAAAGTCTATTTTTTAAAAATCTTTTAAAATAGTTGCCATTTGTCTTAGATTCAAAATACCACCACAAAAGGTGATTTTTCTCTTCAAAGTCCATGTGCGTACTCACTAATATGCCATTTTTCACAAATCTAAAAAAAAAAAAAATATTTCAAAATGCAGCGTCAGAGAGTACCTGTCAACATCCCCGGTATACCATAAACTCTAGGCACCAGAAGCAAAGGGCATGTAAAGTATGTACATTTTGTAGCTTGAGGAGGTGGTACCTAGGAAAAGGGGAATTAGTGCTTATTTGGGAAAATCTTAATGAGATACACAGAACAAGAAACGAAAAAGGCATGCTTAAATTACAGCAAAGTATACTTGTGGCCTAAAATATCACTATCTATCTCTTGGCATGTGTGGTACAAGGTAAGAGAAAAAGAAAAATGGAAGATGAAGCACTTAGTTTTACCCATTAGCAAAAATAAAGTCACTACTTTCCAAGATCAGCGATGGTGTTATTGGTTTCTCCAAACAACTGTGCTTTTTGGTCATAGCTTGTCTGACCAACTAAACTGAAATTATCCCTACATACTGAGTTGTAATGAGTACCCGAGAGAAACTGCAACAGAAAATATTTATTTGCTACATAATGTTATCATGTATGGCCAGTTTTAAAATACAGGAACATATTTTAATGTTGTGGATTATAGAACAAGCAATTTATATTTAAAAAACTAAAAACAAGGAAGTGATTATTATAAAATATTAAATTTGCTATTTAAGCTCATTTAATTCTGCTAATTAGGATGGGCCATATGGATGATAACCTTATTTCAACTCCAATTAAAACAAAGAGGATGTGAAGGAGGAAACAGCAAAATGTGTGTACACTGGGTTTCCAATTAAACTTCAACCTTCTGGTATTTTCATTTATTCTTGCCAAAAGGTAGTTTTCTATATCTGAAGTTTCTTAGAGATAAATAGCTTACTAAGTGGCAATGTGATGCCTTAAGGGTAAGTAATGATAAACACAGGCCACAAACTTTCCCCAAATGAGAAGAGTTGAAGTGGTTCAATTCATTTTTGCTTTCTGAGGGAAAATACGTAACGAGGGGTTAAACAGTGGAGTTAAGATCTAATCAATCTTGACGAGCACTGAAATAGTGGTAAAGTCTAGTACTAACAGAGACTTGATATAGTGGATTTTGAATATCTATATAAAGCTTTAAAAAGCCTATAAACATAATATAGCAGCAACTATCTATGATTGATATTCCCATTGACTTTATAATTTATTTAGTTGCCCTAGTAATACTACCCATTTATTTTATTGTCTATTTCGGCCAGTTTTAAAGCATTTCCTTTACTTTGGATATCTGGTAAAATCCATCCCATTTTTTACCAAGTTTGATTTTCTATTAGATCCATTATATACTATAATTATGGCCTCCATAAATAAATTGATAAATGTACTGATCTGTCTCTTCAAATTGGTAGCAAATTGAAATCGTAAGTCTTCTAAAAGAATGTCAAGTTTGTCACCAAATTAATGTGCAGGGTCTTCAAGATGGATTTAATTTGTGCCACTTGATAACAACCTTTTCTGGATTTGTAACTGTCTCTTTCCACTGGTTCGCTGCTTCAATGTTATTACTGTCTTCACTTATCCAAATCTGTAAAGGAACAGTACACTCATTTAACTTAACACAATAATGGTAACTGAATTCAAACCATTAATTACTCTTACTAATGAAAGACAGCTGGACGTTTGGTTTACATATTTTCAACTAAACATCTTTCCATTTTTCCAAAAGTTTGATTTCTCTCTTTGAAACTTGATGTTAAAACACTTAACCTACTTAGTCATTGAAGACTATTTTATATGACCCAATTCAATTTGAAAATTCAATGTGAGATATTACAAAATCACTTCCTCCAAAACAGTTATTAGTATTGTTTCTTTTTCAATAAATCTAGGAGCTCAACTTAAAATTGATCCCAACCACTCAAAAACATTTTTGTAAAGATTAATTGAGACTAATCATGATTTAAATTGATTGGTAAGGAATGTGCATTTTAAGTACCTTTTACATTAAATAAAACTGTAAATTTAATTGAAATCTAAGTCATTCTTCATAGCAAACAATTTCATTGAACCTATCACTTATGTAAATTTAGATAACAGATGTGAATGAACTTGGAAAACTGTAAAGCATTTTGCAAATATAAGATATCACATTGTATGTTATGTATCACGGAGACGAGGTGAACAAGGAAACAAAACAACCTGAATCCTCAACTCAGCTACAGCACTAACAAATGCTGTTACTTTGGAGTTAACTTCTTTGTGACTCAGTGTCTAATTCTTTTAAATAAAGAAATTGGAGCAGGGCACTCCAAAAAGGTTTGGTTTTCAAACTTTTTTCTCTAAATTTCTTGGCCTGAAGAACTTTCTCTTCAAATAAAATCTTACAAAACACCCCAACATATGAAACAGATAACATAAGAGTGCTTTGACAGATAGAGGAGTGGGAGACCTTGATTCCACATGTGCCTGCCCCACCATGGTGGCTCCTGAGGCTACCAGAGGAGCCAGAGGGAACAGACGGCTAACAGGAGGAACCTCCCAGAATTATTATTCTTAACTAAAATCTCAACCGAGAAAGTGGAATCACCAAAAAAGTTATCCTGAAAATCATCTGTCAGGTAAATCTATTCCATTCATACATGGTAGTTGAGGCTTGACAATATGCAAAAACTTTAACTGAATTCATTCCATAGGCCTCACGACTTTGAAAAGTATGCTAGTTATACTAGGTCTCGAGTTCAAACTCTTTTCCAAGTAAGAATAGATGAAGAACAACAAAACTATAGTATTTTTGACACATATTTTAGGTAAAATATATGAAGTGAGTCAGAGTTAGTATCAATCTTTGAAAATTCACATATAATTTAAAGATTTCAGGTAGACTGCTAATAACATCTTGTTGTCAAGTAGAAGCCTTTAAACTAATAATACAGATTTTGGAATTTAAATGTGAGTCAAACAATTGTAATTAAGATAAAAGATACTGGACAGCTACCAGTAACTCATTTAGAGTAAAGAAAGAACTACAAAAGGAAACAAGTTCCTGTAGGACTGGCAAGTAAGCAAGTGTTATGTTGTCTTATACAAATCACTATGAATTTTTCAATAGATTAATCCAGATGACAATACTGACTAATATCACAACCACTGTTAAAATCAATGTTTTCTAGGAATTCAAATCTAACACAATTCAGCTAATAGCATACAGAGTTAAACATTAAATTGAACATGACACAGAATAAAGTAAGTTGGATACCTTAAGTAAGCCTTAAGAAATATGACTGAAATACTTAGTGTTCCCTCCTTCACAAGTAACGAGTCAGGAGCACTGAAAAACTGATCTTCCTTACTGATTTTAAAGTTGAAAAGCTCAGGAGAAAACATTTTCAGATAAGAAGCCTGACTGCTCAGAAATTCCAACTATTTTTGTATTAAAGCAGAAAGTCTGACAAGATTTGATTTTTGTGGTGACAATGAATTTTAATTCATGATGAACAATTTTACTCTATTCAACCTCAATTTTATCCTGTATTCCCTTTGTTAACCAACTGTTTAAATGCATAGAAAAGTGCAAGGAAAGAACATGAGATAAAAACTCCCTACTAACCTGCCCCACAAAGTGTCTTCTTCCTACAGAGCTTCGACTGTAAAGCTTAATGAGAAAAACAATTTCTTTTTCAATTTGTATAAGTGGAAAAATCATAGTCTCTCCCCACTTTACTCTTCCATTGGAGGCTTTCAATAAGCGTGTCTTCTTCTTATAAATCAACTCTCCCGAGCTAAACATTGCCACCTTCACAAAAAAACCTAAAGAATAAGAAATTTTGTTAAATAAAAAATTTTAAATGTCCTATAAAGAAATATACCCATATATTGTCATAAAAATATCAATAAGCTACTTTTAAAGATCTGATGAGCTACTGCCATAACAGAAAATATCTCTAGTAAATTTTATAATTATTATCATAATTTATAAGTAACTACTCTAACCTTAAATGAATTTAATCTTCCTCTAACCTGGATGCCCTTAAAGACTGGAACTGCAGACATAAATAACAATCAGCAGCAAAGGAGTACACATTGAAAAGGATTATATAAAAGAGAGGTGCCGGGCTTCCCTAGTGGCGCAGTGGTTGGGAGTCCGCCTGACGATGCAGGGGAAGCAGGTTCGTGCCCCGGTCCAAGGGGATCCCACATGCCGCGGAGCGGCTAGGCCCGTGAGCCATGGCCCCTGTGCCTGTGCGTCTGGAGCCTGTACTCCGCGGCGGGGGAGGCCACAGCAGTGAGAGGCCCGCGTACCGCAAAAAAAAAAAAGAGAGGTGCCAACTCTTTGGAGAGTTGGAGGAATTTATTTCACAAATTTATGTAGCTAAAATTCTTTGCTTTAGACTCCAGAAGTTAAACATATGCCCACTAGAGAAAACCTATTCTTTAAATAAATTTGAGATGTAGAGCTTCCAGTAATGGTAGAATAGCTTTTACAGACTAACCTCTCATAGATGACAATTATAAACTCTGGGGAAAATACTAAAAACTGTTCAAGATGCTAAACACTGACCAAAAGCAGAAAGAAACTAGAAGAGAATCAACTCTTAAAAGATGAGAACTGCACTAAGTAAAATTCAGGTTTATACAGTTTTTCACCTAAGCCTGCTCCCCAGTCTGACATACAGTGCTTACAACTCGAGCAAAAAGTGCAGTCTGACTAATTTGAGAAGTGATGGTATAGAGCTGGGGCTGCCAGACAGCAAGAAAGTAAAGAGAGAGTTTCCAGAAAGGAGGGAGCCACAAACTAAGAACTGAGGTTGACCATTATTTATAAAATGGAGATCACTGGTAATCTTGATTAGCAGTTTTGATTAAAGGAAGATACCTGTTAATGTAATAAATTGCACTGTTTTGTCCTTGTTTCCTAGAATTAACCCTATATAGTCCTCGTAATTTAACTTATTCTTTTAATGTCAACTTGGACTTTACTTGCTTTTTATTTTATGATTTTTCCATCTATCTACATAAGTGATGGTAGTCTATAGCTATTTTTTGTGTATGCTGTCCTTTCTGTTTTGATAGCAAGAATATGCTAACCTCATAAAGTTACTTTTTCCATCTTTTTTTCATGCTGTGGAACAGCTTATATAGAATAGGAATTATATGTTCCTTGAAAGTTTGGTAGGATCTGCCAGTAAAATCATCTTGGCCTCTGCTTTTATTAGAGGCAGTTCTTGTAACTACCTTTTTTACATGGTTATTGTCCTATTGATTCCTCCCTCTTCTGGAGTGAATTTCAACAGTTTTTTTCCTTAGAAAATCATTTATTTTATATAGCTGTTCAGATGAATTGGCATAGTTATAATTGGTATTGTCTTCTGTATTTATTTATTTTTATAAATTTATTTATTTATTTACTTTTGGCTGTGTTGGTCTTCATTGCTGTGCGTGGGCTTTCTCTAGATGCAGTGAGTGGGGGCTACTCCTCATTGCTGTGTGTGGGCTTCTCCTTGTGGTGGCTTCTCTTATTGCAAAGGATGTGCTCTAGGCGCGCGGGCTTCAGTAGTTGTGGCACATGGGCTCAGTAGTTGTGGCTTGCAGGCTCTAGAGCACAGGCTCAGTAGTTGTGGCCCACGAACTTAGCTGCTCCACGGCATGTGAGATCTTCCCAGACCAGGGCTCGAACCCGGGTCCCCTGCATTGGCAGGCGGATTCGTAACCACTGCACCACCATGGAAGCCCTCTTATTTATTTGTGAATATCTTCTGAGATTCAAAATTGAAATTATATTCTCTTCCTTGTCTGTTTTCTTTATTTTTTGCTTGATCCAGCCTACTATAGGTTTGTCTATTTTAATATTCTTTTCAAAGAAAAATCTTTTGGTTTTATTGATTTTGTGTTTTTTTTGTTGTCCCCATATTTATCAACTTCAACTTTAGCTTTAATTTCTACTTCTACTTTCCTTTGTGTTTGCTGTTGTTTTTCTAGCTTCTTGGACTGTGCTCAATTGTATTTATTTTCAGTCTTTGTAGTTACAGTGGACATCCATTGCTTCTACCTACTTCCTGATATTTTCTCTTCTTCTAGTAGGAAAGAGGAACACTCTTAGTCCTACTCTTAGCCCTTTAGTAGGACTGACCTCAAACCTCTCACTCCAGCAGCAGCCATGTGAACCAGCCCTAGACAACCAAAATATCAGAATCCCTGGCTGTGCTCAAAGGCACAGGCAAGAAAGTATTTTGAGGTTTGTGTCTGATATTTTCAGTTTTTTAAAAAATTAAGTTTCTAGTTAGCAGAGTATCCAAAAAAGGGTACAGACCTAGAGAGAGGATAAATTATCTAGGCTGGTGAAATATAGCTGACAGTCTTCTGGACACTCAACCTATATTAACTAAAGAGTTAAATAAAGAATAGCATCAAATGCAAGAAGGTCACAATTGGGTAAGAATCAAGAGACCAGTGGATTAAGGTAGACACAGTGGCTAGTAATTTGAAATCCAATAAAGTAATTTTAAGTTAAAAGGTAAGTATGTAAGTTAACAAAAGTAACTAAGATTTTAATCTTCACCGTAAGAAACGCAGGAAAAAACTACCTTTTACAAATATTTTCTGAAGATTCCACTTTGAACCACTTTGACATACTTACTCAAAGTCAGGGGTGTTGATGAGCTTGGAAGGTATTGAGCCTCAAGAATTTGTAACTGAATTCTGCTATTTACCGCTTGAAAACAAGTCCCCAGTTCAAGTTCTGCATGGCAAACCTGCATAAAAAAGCGTGTCATTTGCTAATCAAGAATAAAGTTTTGGCATATTTCAAAAATTCAATAATAAAGAGCTAAGGTTAGAAATTTTGAAAGCACTGCTTTTTACTGACACACAAAGCTAAGTGTTATAAGAGAAGGTTAAGATAAATGTCATGGATTCTGTCAATATGAGGTACTTACTGACTTTCATAAATTCTGATAATATAAGTTACACATACATACTGATCCTTAAAAATCAGGGAGACCAAAAGACAATTCAAATTAAAAAAAAAAAAATTAGGGCTTCCCTGGTGGCGCAGTGGTTAAGAAAGAATCCACCTGCCAATGCAGGGGACACGGGTTTGAGGCCTGGTCCAGGAAGACCCCACATGCCGCGGAGCAACTAAGCCCGTGCACCACAACCACTGAGCCTGTACTCTAGAGCCCTCGTGCCACAACTACGGAAGCCCGTGTGCCTAGAGCGCATGCTGTGCAGCAAGAGAAGCCACCACAATGAGAAGCCCACGCACCGCAACAAAGAGTAGCCCCGGCTCACCGCAACTAGAGAAAGCCCACGTGCACCAACAAAGACCCAACACAGCCAAAAATAAATAAATTTATTTTAAAAAAAAATTAAATTCCTAAACAGCTTTACTAGAGAAAATGTCATCGAAATAAACACCAAAAGAGCATATTTTCAAAAGACTTAAATGTCATTTGAATTATTTTTTCAGAATGTATGAAATATGATAAAAATGTTGTATATGAAAGGTATCATTATTTCTTCATTTGTAGAAATCAGAGGTAGTGTTACCAAAATCAGAAGACAAAGGATTACTACAATGAACAGATTTGTGGATTAAGAGCTGAATTACTATGCTAAATGAAAGCAAGCCAAAGATGAAAGTTGGCAAGAAGGAAGCTAGCGAAAGTGATGAGGTAGTAAATAATAAGGAAAAGGTCAAAGAAAACAATATAATGAAGGAGATTTAGCAAGGGGGAAAAGCTAAAATGTGCTCTTCAGTATTGCTAAGAACAGAAGAAAGTAATTTGTCTTACACAAGCCAACCTATTTACATGGATTCCAGCATCCTTGGAGTGAAAAATAAAAGAGAGAAACATAAAGTCGGCCAAATACAAAAACATTACTGTTCACATGATGAAAAGAGTAAGTATGGGATTAAAGAAAGAACATAATGTTAACAGATCTCACTAGGGCGCAGCACAGACTGACACAAAAGTCTTTGCTAGTATTGATTCCAACAAAGCTATAAAACAGCCGACTGATACTTCATCGAGCGGTTTATATTTGATAATCATGCAGTATTCCCCAGTAATTGACGCATGGATCATAAAAAAGAACCTTTTTATGTACATGCCATTGACTGAATCTTGGATATTTTCTTAATACAATAATCTGTAATGGTCAAAATGGCCAAAATTGGTCATGCCATTAAGAAATCAAAAGATACAAAGTGAAAAGTTAGTCAAAGTATAAAATCAACTGTTGAGGTTACAGTCCCTCTTGAAAAATCTAAAATGATGATAAAAATTGTCTATTTTAGCAATAAATGCTGAATTCTAATAAATAAGTGAATGTACTGCTTTTGCTTTTAATCAGAATAAGGATGGCTTAATAAATCTTTTTACATGAACTAATTTGGTATCCATATATAACACCTTTGCTGATTAAAAAAACAAACGTTGCAGTCCTTGGCATTTTAAAATATACATTTAAAAAATACAGTTATTTATTGTTTACAAAACACAAAGGAAACCATGGATAACAATTTTTCATTAATTACTTTCATTATGGTTTTGTACCCACGATATAATAACGCTTATGAAAACATCTAAAGGTGACAAAACTTCTTAGTGTTACACACTTGTAGAGTTCACTCTCAAAAAACAGAGCAGCATTTGGCAGTGGATTTACCATTTCTTACTTGTCAAGGTTATTTCATAAATTCAATTTATATTCCAAGATATTAAGTTGGATCATGAAAAACTATTCAAAGTGGTTTTCAATCTCATAATAACCAAAAAATTAAAATTCTAATCAATTAGTAGGTATACATGAAGAGCATTTTTAATGAGCACAAAACCATGGAAGATAAAACATATGACCTCCGTTCCTGAATAATGTATCATTTTTTAAAGAAAAGAGAACTTTTTGAGCTTCCTGGATGAAATGTTAAGCATAATTAAAGAAATCCCTTATCTGGTGATTTTTGAGAATATCTTCTTAGAGGGACAATACATAGCTGATAAAAGATATTTTCACATATTGAGGTATGGGGAAGTCATTCTGGCTTATACATGAGTTAACTTGAATTTTATGCTAACTGAAACAGCCTGTTTGTGGCCTATCAAGCATACATTGTACATCTGCTTTAATTATTAAAGGAAAGGGCGCACTGACCAGAAGTAAAGAATGTCCGTGTTAAAAATAAAGATGAAATGCCTCCCTTCCTGGGATGCCACTGCTGGTCCCCCATCCAGGATAAGACTCCCTTCCCAGGTGCCAAGGCCATACTGACTTGCTGTGCACACGCTGATCTTTTTTTTTTTGGAAACCTTGAAGGAATGTATCCCTGACTTGTTTGATGTTCTTTGTTCTGACAAGATATAAAACTGTGCTGAAAACCATTCTTCTCCAGAGCAGTTCCTCAGAGTTATCCGAGAGGCTGTTTTCTGGGCTATAGTCCTCAGTTTGGCTCAAATAAAACTCTTTTCTATTCCTATTATAGACTGTTTATTGATAATTTTCTTCGACACGGTAAAGAGAGCTGGCTGTGGAATCAGAATATCTCGGTTCAAATCCTGCTTCCCCAACAACAGGCTATATGAACTCAGGCAAGTGCTTCAAGGTCTTGGTCTCCACAATAGGGATGACAAGAGCAGCAAGCTCGTAAGTTCGGTGTGAGCATTAAATCACTTAGGACCAAGTCAGTCATATGCTAAGTTTCTTCAAATGTCAGCTACTTCTTCAGGGAAACTTTATGTCTTCCACATTATTCAACACAGAAATTTGAGTTGTCAGCTAGCTGTTAAGGTCAAAAACTCTGTACTCAGGAAATTATTAGCTCTATATGAAAATTCTGCTGTTCATGATAAAACACTTGTCAGTGTGAAGGATGGGTATGTAAGTCTGGCTCTTTCAATGTCACAATTAGAATATAAATTTTCCCCCTCAACACAGGAAACAAAGCATATTATTCTTGCTTTTAGCCAATAATAAGAAACATTCACACTCAGTAATATAAATTCACTGGTCCAATATAGCCTGCAAGCCCTTCTTTCAAGCCATCAATCTTTGTATCCCTAGCACATGGCAGACAACAGATAGACAAATGTTTATAAAACATCTGATACGCAAAATATAATTTTGTAGAAACTGTGCCATAATCATTCATTCAGATTCTCCAAGGCAGATTAAGATTATAATGTCTCAATTCCCCAGAAAATACATTTGCTGAGTTATCTTCTACTATACTCTACTAATTTTTAAAGATGTAATCTATTAAAAAACCCAAAAAACCCATGAGGCAGATTATTGCCCTAGAAAATCTCAAGGCTATTGGAGGAGTCAGATATGCAATCATAATAAAATGCTGTGTTATAATAATATTTAAAAAAAATTAATCTATGAATTATCCATTTAAATAGCAATATGTGCCTTTTGTAAAATATGGTTGCAGATTACTGTCTACTAAGCTAGTAGTAGATGTAAATGATAAAGATGTGATAAACTCCTGTCACAGTTAGAAAACAAATTTGCTATACTTTAACAGAAAATAACAATCTAATTTAGCATGCTTTCATTCATCATTTATTCTTTCATATCAACCTACATACAAATATTCAATGCCAAGAATATGACGGGCCCTTACTATGGGCACAGTAAAATATGAAGAAAAAAGATGGAAGCTCAAGCCTTGTTTTTTTTTAAAACAAGTAACTTAAATAATTCTAAGTTATAATCAATGCTATAAAGAAAACACATTTGGTATGGAGACAGAAAATAAGAGACAAGAAATAACAAGATTTTTCAATTCTTCTTGATTAATCTTTTGTTTATTTTTTAATCCCTAATTTCCCCTCAGTTCAGTGATTCTCAAGCCAGGCTACACATTAGAATCACCTGAGTAGCTTCTGAAAATTACAGATGCCTCTGGCTCACTCCTCCCCAAATTCTGATTTAATGGTTTAAGTGTGGGCTTTTTTAAAAAGTTCCCCAGGTGATTCTAATGTGTAGCCAGGTTAAGAACCACTTCAAGCACCTTAAATATTTTTCAAAGTAGGTAAAATATAAATCCTATGTAAATTTAAAATCACATATAAGTTCACATATAACCTTATGAAGCATTATGACTGATTTCTATATATATATTATCCTGACACAGAAACTACATAATTAAATCATTAGGAATTTCTAAACAACTTAAACAGTGTTCAGCTGGCTAGTTGAAAGAAGCAACTACTGGGTCTCAAAAATCAATCAGCACTATAAATAATGAAGTTCTTTACAAAAAAACACCAGCTGTAGATCCTCCATTCTACCCAATTTATGGACATGGTGCTTACTCATGATTAAAGCTTTCCTAATCTATTTCAAGACAATCTCTCATTGAGTTTGTAGTTTATTGATTCTGTCTTGCTTTTCCTAAGTTATCAGCTACTAAAAAAAAAACCTAAAAAATTATTTAAAATTATTCATACTTAGGGTTATTACACTGAAGTACGAAACATTAATTAAACATGTACTAGAAGAAAGTAACCCTAAGGTTATTTTCCAAAGGAGAAAGAAAAGGGGCTCTGTTAACATTTTATCAACTTTTTAAAAAATTATTAAATAATGACATAATTACAACTTTTTTACATTACATTTATGTTACTATTGCTTCTTGAGAGCCTTCCTGATCCTTTAATATATTCTAGTTTTCAAATTATACTCCAACAAACAAAAATTCATCCACTAAATAATTCTAAAAGTGTGAAATACTTTACATATTATATCACTTACAGAAATTTTTGAAGGAGGTGATATATCCAAAGAGTAATCCATTTCCTGTGTGCTAAGAGTTCTGAGTGATAGTGAGCATTCTCCAATAGTTTTCTTCCTAGGAGTCTGGGTTTGAATCTTAAATACAAGTCTTACAGTTTGTAGACTGTGTAGTTTAATAGCAAATACAAACGTTTCCATAAATTCAATAGTCTAAAATAAAAATCAAGAAAATATAAAATATGTTAATAGAATGACTGAAAAAAGGGTCATATACCAATACAAAATAAACAAAAATAACATTTATAATCTAGGAAAGGCAAATTTAATATTTTTATAACAAAAAATATTTTTTAATGAAAATGAAAATGAGAATGGCCATGACTTGCTTTTCCAAAATTTATTCTGGATACTGCCCTTCTTAATTTCACAAATCCTTTTAATTACTTAGTCAGGAATTTAGTCAATATCAACATCAAGTTCACCAGAATACAGCTTTTTCCCTTTTAAAAAATTAGGTTGCTCTCCATCTTTGGTTCTGGAGTATCATTCCTGCTATTCACCACACTGCTTCAACAGTTAATGAGAGTACTTCAAGAATCTCATGCAAGCTCTCACAGTATGCAAAATCTAATTTGTTCACATTAATAAGAGACTTGAATTATTTCTTTAAAGGAGCTATTCTTTGTCTAATGTTCTTCCCATCTAATTTGGGGTTCATTTTATCTTTTGGTGATGTTTGTTCCACTCTCTCCTATCTGAAAATCGATCTCCTTGACAGAGAAGACAAAGGGAAATGTGAGGTCCAAGTTCTACCTTCTCTCATAATCTTCCACTCCAGGCAGCAAGTCAGTGTTTTCCATGCCCAGACTATTTTCAAATGTTCTTTATATTACTTTTAATATTTTTAAAACCTTGGCTTACTGTGACCTAACATCTTCTTGACACTAGACTGCTTTTTGCTTATAAACTTCCTAACACCAATATTTTAGATACTGTGCCCAAATGTTCACTTTTACCATAATCACTTATGTCTGTGTAGTCAGAATTGTGTTTCTGAGAGCCTCCCAACCACCTGAGCTTTCTTTTTCTTTCAATCTCAAGCCATAGATCACATCAATAATACAGTATGCATAAAATATTTAATTTTTAAACTCAGATGCAGTGAGCTTACAAATGAAGTTAAGTGTGCTGGTTTACTTTACATTTTGCCATAATAGGGGACTCCTAAACAACTTAATAATAAATTTTAAAAGATTCCAAGCAAGTTTTAATATGAGAACATTTTCCCCTAACTTTTCTTAAGTTAGCTTAGTTTTATTTGAAAATCAAAAAGTGAAAGTGTTTAATTCAGTAAGTATTCATCTGTGAGTATCAGGATTAAAACCAGAGTTAAGATTTATTTCCATCTAGACTTTCTACAATGCATATTTTTGTAAAGTGAGATCCTAATATTTACACATAAATTTTGATCACTGCTTTTTCACTTATTAAGAACATTTTTCCATGTCCTTAAAAACTCTTCCTAAACATTATTTTTCATGGCTGCCTAGTATTCTATCACATGGTGTTATGGTTTGAATTGTGTCTCCCCCCAAAAAAGATGTGTTGAAGTCCTAACCCTGAGTAACTCAGAATGTGGCCTTATTTGGAAATAAAGTCATTGAAGATGTAATTTGTGAAGTTAAGATAAGGTTATACTGGAGTAGGCAGACCCCTAATCCAATATAACTGGCGTCCTTATAAGAAAATAGCCATGTGAAGACACAGAGACACATGGAGATGAAAGACACGTGGTCATGTGCAGATGAAAGCCAATGATTAGAGTGAAGCCAAGGAATGACAGGGATTGCTGGCCATCACCAGAAGCTAGGAGAGAGGCATGGAAGAGATGGAACAGATTCTCCTTCAGAGAAGGAAACAACACTGCTGACACCTTGATTTCAGACTTCCTCTGAAACTGTGAGAGAGAAATATTTGTTGTTCTAAGCTATCCAGTTTGTGTTACTTTGTTAACAGCACCCATAGGAAACAAATACACAAATACATGGTATACCAAGAGTTCTCTCAACCATTCCCCTATGGGAAACATTTAGATAGTTTCCAACGTTTTCTCTATGAACAAAACTGCCAAGAATACTTTATATATATTGTGTTTGCATCTTTGATTATTGCCATGAAGTAGATTTCAAGTAGAAACACTATGTTAAAAAGTATAAATATTTTAAGGTTTTTTTCTTCTTAAAAAAAATCATTTATTGAAGTATAGTTGATTCACAATGTTGTATTAGTTTCTGATGTACAGCAAAGTGATTCAGTTATACATACATATATTCTTTTCATATTCTTTTCCATTATGGTTTATTACAGGATATTGAATATAGTTCCCTGTGCTATACAACAGTAGGAACTTGTTGTTTATCTATTTTATATGTAGTGTTTGTATCTGCTAATCCCAAACTCCTAATTTATCCCTCCCACAACCCCTTTTCCCTTTGGTAACCATAAGTTTGTTTTCTGTCTGTGAGTCCATTTCTGTTTTGTAAATAATTTCATTTGTATCATATTTTAGATTCCACATATAAGTGATATCATATTGTATTTGTCTTTCTCCTTCTGACTTACTTCACTTAGTATAATCTTATTTTAAGGTTTTAATGTATATTGTCAAAATAATTTCCAGAAAGTGTTATGGTCTAGAGTACTTGTAAAATTTTCCTAATTTTAAAGCAAAAAAAGAAAGAAAAGAGAAAGCAATATGTAATTTAAATTTGTATATCTATGAATACTAGTGAGAGTAAATTTTTTCATGTTTATTAGTCATTTGAATTAACTTATTTTTAAATGATATGCTCCTGTAGAAGTTTCATTTGTATGGAAAAACACTAACCATTCAACCCATATCAGAAGACAAAAATGAAGATATATTTAAAGTGAAATCTAGAATCTATAAAACAAATTCAGGATCATAAGTCTTCCAGTTACGATCACTGAAAGTATTTAAAAGAAATTAATTGCAATCATGCAATTATTTCTCAAAGCAAAAGTGGAGTGAGGGGAGAGAGGATGAAAATATAGACACATATATTTATACAAGAAAAATAAATACAAGAAAAGTAAATAGTTTCATTAGATATTACTCATATCCTATATATTTTAGTGATTAAGGTTTTCTTTTTATATACAATGGAATATTACTCAGCCATAAAAAGAAACGAAATTGAGTTATTTGTAGTGAGGTGGATGGACCTAGAGTCTGTCATACAGAGTGAAGTAAGTCAGAAAGAGAAAAACAAATACTGCATGCTAACACATATATATGGAATCTGAGAAAAAAGAAAATGGTCATGAAGAACCTAGGGGCAAGATCTGAATAAAGACACAGATCTACTAGAGAATGGACTTGAGGATATGGGGAGGGGGAAGAGTAAGCTGTGACAAAGTGAGAGAGTGGCATGGACATATATACACTACCAAATGTAAAATAGATAGCTAGTGGGAAGCAGCCGCATAGCACAGGGAGGTCAGCTCGGTGCTTTGTGACCACCTAGAGGGGTGGGAGAGGGAGGGTGGAAGGGAGGGAGGGAGACACAAGAGGGATATGGAGGGTGGGAGGGAGAGAGAGGCAAGAGGGAAGAGATATGGGAACATACGTATATGTATAACTGATTTACTTTGTTATAAAGCAGAAACTAACACACCATTGTAAAGCAATTATACTCCAATAAAGATGTTTAAAAAATAAATAAATAAAAAATAAATGCATCTTAATACTGGACAATGAAATATCAAGTATTTCTGAGGCTCAAAACGGTCTTTAAAAAAGCAAGGGGTACACAATTTGTAGTTTCCCAAAAATAAAACACTTTCTTATTCCAATTCTTTGCATGGGTTAAAGTGACAAATAGGAGAAAAACATAAAAAGATAGCCAAACACAAACACTTACATTAGAGCCTTCCTTGACTGAAGATTTGAAATGTACTGGTTTGGGCAATGTTAGTATTCCTTTTATAGAAATAGTAGGATTATCTCCATAACTAGAGGGCCAACTTAAATCTCTGCACTAGAAAGAAAATAAAAATACAGTTTGAGTTTTACAAAGGACTCTGACAATACAAATATTTGACACATTTCTTGAGTTAATGACTTAAATAAAAACTATAGGGCTTCCCTGGTGGCACAGTGGTTGAGAATATGCCTGCCAATACAGGGGACACGGGTTCAAGCCCTGGTTGGGAAGATCCCACATGCCGCGGAGCAACTAAGCCCGTGAGCCACAACTACTGAGCCCGCGTGCTGCAACTACTGAAGCCAGCATGCCTAGAGCCCGTGTTCTGCAACAAGAGAAGCCACCACAACGAGAAGCCCACACACCGCAATGAAGAGTGGCCCCCGCTCGCTGCAACTAGAGAAAGCTTGTGCGTAGCAACGAAGGCCCAACACGGCCAAAAATAATAAATAAATAAATTTATAAAAAAACTATAAAAGTAAACTTTAGTCTGAGATCTTCTGTTTCATTGACATTAAAATAATCTGACAGTGTTTTAGACATCACATCAATTTCCTTCTTGAGGTTAAAAGCAAACATATTTCCATCATACCTATAGATTTATTTTCTTTAGATCTTCTATTAAATACTCTTTTCTGTAAAACACTATAGAACCCTAAATTCCAAAGAAGGAATTGACCCATTCCCTAGAAGAGAGCAACAGTAGATGCTTGTAATTTATAGTCTAAATATTGAATTATGTAAGAAAAGTTTGTATTAACTTACCTGTAAAACTGTGATCCAGATCTGCTCTACTGAAGAATTATAAAACATTTTCACATTTAATCTCCCCAAATCTCTTTCATCTCCTGATAGAGTAATTGTATCTGAATTGTAAAAGAACAAAGATGGTTGAATTACTATGCAATCCTTCCAATCCAACTGAGCTTTGATACAACCCAATTTTAAGAGCACAACTGAAAATTGCTATAATTACTTTTTAAAGTTGTCAATTTATTAAGACAAAAATCACACTTCAATGCTTTTATTAAAGTGCTGGGGGAAGATATACTATAAAAAGTACCTGGCTTAAAAACTTAGCCCAATTATAACCTGAAGAATTTAAGTTTAAACTAAGAAAAACTTTCCCAAATAACATTGATATGGCCTTAATATTGTATGCTTCTGGAAATTCCCTCACTAACATACTTTAAAACAAACGAAAGATATTTCATTTTAAAGATGCCTTTATGCCTGAACACTAAAAAATGGACCATCTGATCTGAGTATTCATATGCAGATAACACTGACAACATAGATATAATCATCTAGACTTTTTTTAACCTTATCATAACTACATTCAAAATACTTTTGGGCAGAAATAATTCCCTTAAGAATATAAAAGTAGAATATTTTATTCCTTACCCAGGCTTCTGTTACTCCCCTGAGAATTTTTCCTTGAAGAAGAGCTGCTGGGCATACTGGACAATGAATCATGTCTCTACAAATAAAATTCTTCTTTAGTCAGATGTTGCATATCAGACTTTAAGTATTCTGAAACTGATGCCCCAATACCCACCCTAGTACCAAACTGAGTGCTAATCATTCTGACAGTGTTACTGGTCAGAATCTGCCACTTTTAGATAGTAAAGGGGGAAAAGGTTTTCTGTGTGTGTGTTACCAAGAAAATAGTAAATATCTTACTAGGTAATATATGGGAAAGCCTTTGCTGTTTTTGGTTTGGTTTTGTAATAAGGAGGAAGAGATTACTGTTTATATGTCATACTTGCAAATACTAATGAAAATCAGTATATATTTGGAAGTGCCCTGTTACCTAAAAACCTATAAAGCAGCAGTTATCAAAGCATAGTCCCCTGGGCCAGCAGTATCAGCATCACCTGGGAACTTGCTAGAAATACAAACTCAGGCCCTGATGCAGAGCTACTGAATCAAAAGCTCTGGGGGGTGGAATTCCCTGGTGGCGCAGTGGTTGAGAATCTGCCTGCTAATGCAGGGGACACGGGTTCGAGCCCTGGTCTGGGAAGATCCCACATGCCACGGAGCAACTAGCTCCGTGAGCCACAACTACTGAGCCTGCGCATCTGGAGCCTGTGCTCCGCAACAAGAGAGGCCGTGATAGTGAGAGGCCCGCGCCCCGCGATGAAGAGTGGTCCCCACTTGCCACAACTAGAGAAAGCCCTCGCCCAGAAACGAAGACCCAACACAGCCAAAATAAATAAATAAATTAAAAAAAAAAAAAAAAGCTCTGGGGGTGAGGCCTGGCAATCTGTATTTTAACAAGCTCTTCAAACAATTCTGATGCACGGTAAAAAAAAAACTGGTGCTATAAAGAATTAATTCTGCAAAAAATTAACTCAACTGAAGATGATTAAGAATACATTTCCATTTAAATGTATGCATATACATTCACGTGGAAAAATGTCCACAGGTACATATAACAATATTTTCATAGCAATTTTATTCTCAGTTATAGGAACATAGGTGACTTGTCTTTTTACCTTGCTTAATTCTGGTTTCTACTTTTTAAATAATAATCAGTTTACTTTATTTAAAAAAACATTTTTTAAACATCAAAAAACTCAATTCTATTTCAAAAATAGGAGAACACTGTGTTAATATTAATGAATAATTAAAGTTCTACATCTCAATAAAAATACTAATTTTTACTAACTAGGTAGTTATGTTCAATAAGGAAAGTCAAATCAATAAGCACTTTTAAGTATAACATTTTAAATTCCAACTGCCTCAAGACTGCCTCATTACATACCATAAGAAAAGTAAGATTCATAAAAGAACAAAAGAAAAACTATTGCCTTTTAGTATTCAACTGAGAGCTTCCTGAAATAACACACATGGGAAATGCCAAGCGTTTACTCTTTAGCTATTAGGATAGATACATCTACAAAACATACATAACATGTTGTTCCTAATGTAATTCACACATTTCTGAATTTTTAGCCTGAAAATAAATTACTGCATATAATTCAATTCATAGAAATAATTTACCTGAATGAATTGCTGAGATGAACTTGTAAGATCAAACATAGACTTGCTTATTAGTCCAGGGGAATTGGGAAGTCTATTGGTCCTTAAGTCACAAACTACAAAGGGACATGAGAAAATTACTTATTTTTATAGTAAAGAAGAAGGACTTCCCTGGAGGCGCAGTGGTTAAGAATCCGCCTGTCAACGCAGGGGACACGGGTTCGAGCCCTGGTCCAGGACGATCCCACATGCCGCGGAGCAACTAAGCCCATGCGCCATAACTACTGAGCCTGCACTCTAGAGCCTACAAGCCACAACTACTGAGCCTGTGTGCCACAACTACTGAAGCCCACGTGCCTAGAGCCCGTGCTCCGCAACAAAAAGAAGACACCGTAATGAGAAGCCCGTGCACCGCAATGAAGAGGAGCCCCCACTCTCCGCAACTAGAGAAAGCCCGCGCACAGCAACGAAGACCCAACACAGCCAAAAATAAACAATAAATGAATAAATTTTAAAAACACACACACATTAAAAAAAAGGAGAAACTTAATTCTACTTAATTACTATGAACTAAATCTCTATAGGACATATAGCATGAATATTATAGGCAAATCTACTTAAGAGACAAAGCCTTCTAATCAAGTTTAAAAACTGCTTTTCAATTATTTTACTTTTGTTTGAAACAGAAACCAACACAAATCAAACAACACATTTTCACATCCACATCAAATATCAAGCAGGAAAAATTCATTCTTTTTGCTTACATTATCCAATTCTTCATCCCAGAAGAATAATCTAAGAGGATGTAAGTCCTCTGTACTAAATGCAATTCAACTATTTAATGAGCACTTATTACAATACTGAATTCCATGTACTGTTATATTTCTAGTCTGTATATGTAATTTCCTTCCTAAACTATAAGATCATTGAAGAATGGAATTCTGTGTAATAATTGTATAGTCTAGCACAGTGCTGAAATACATATTTAAATAAGTACTTCTACTTTATTTCTAGTACCTCAGCCTGAATTCAGTGGTTGAGATAGCTATATATTTTTCCTGAATATCAGTGAAAATTTTGTGAATCCGATGTACAGATAGTCTATAATTGATACAGTCTCAAATATTAAACTAACGAAGATTGGTAATCATTTAGGCATTTTCTGTTTTCTTTGTTTACATTTCTAATCTCATCATTAGTTTCTAAATTCATCATTTTCACTGAATAGAACAGAAAATAGAGCTAGTAAATACTTGTAGAATATGAATGGATAGATGTTATATAAAATATGTGCAAAACCTAAAAATAAAATTTCTTTCAAAAAAGGACAAACAAAATGGAACTTGGAACTACCAATATACATAACTCATTAACCTTTCATTTTTACATTAGATATAAACCACAGAGAAGTTACAATGTTTATCATATCACTTCTGAAGCCTGCTTTTCTCTTTATTTTTAAATTGATTTTCATAAGATGAATCATATCTTCCAGAATTTAGATTTAATTTGATTTCTACATTTGTTAAAGAGAAAAGACAAAGAGGAGAAATTTTTTTCATACCCGATCCATATCGTTTCGTTGTTTCTGAATGAGGAGGAAAGCGCCGACTCAAATCAGGTGACACGTGCTGATACATATAGAATGGGTTATATATATCATAGCTGGGTCCATGCTGAGATGAACTGGAAAGTTCTACCTTTCTAGCTCCAAAAGATGCTCTGGCAGATCCTGAAAGCAAGCGTTTCTAAAGTTTTACAAAACCCTTTTCTTGGAGTTATTAGCCAACAACTGGTGTACCCAAGGCAAAGGGAAAAAAATGTCTCAAGTAATACTAAATCACATGCATTTGATATCTAAAATAATGAGCAGATGTCTATTCAGGTCTAACTGTGTGGAGTATTCTCCCAAGAATCAGCCATGAACCTCGCTCTCAAGACAGTCTGATAAATGTCTGGCATTCCTCTTTACCCTACAGACAATTCTACATTTTGTGACTGGAGTTTCCTTTATTTTTCTACTGCAGAAAGAACATCTTTTAAGTAAAAAGATAATCATTTTTTTGGAGATGCACTCCTTTCACAAAGACAGAACATTTATAAAAACTGACCACATGCTGAGATACACAGAGCAAGTCTCAATAAATCTGAAAGGACTGAAATCAGAGTATGTTCTATAACCACAATGCAATAAAGTTAGAAATCAAATAACAAAAAGAAGAATAAAAATATTTATATGTAAACATAAAGAACCAAGAAACACCAAAAAATAATCTTTAAGAAGAAAAACAAGACTGAAAAATTTGCTCTACTCAGTATTAAGAATAGAATATTTGAACAAGATCAATGGAACAGAGTAGAAGGCTCAGAAAGAGAAACCCATTTTATGGACACTTGATTTATAATCAATGTGGCACTGCGTAACAGTGGGAAAGAATGGTCTTTTCATTAAAAGGTGATAAGAGTTCCCTGGGGGCCTAGTGGTTAGGATTATGGGCTTTCACTGCCATGGCACGGGTTCAGTCCCTGGTGGGGGAAGTTCCCACAAGCCACACAGCGCGGCCAAAAAAAAAATTAATAAAAGGTGATAAGACAATTGGATTTTTTTTTTTTCTTTTTTTTTTTTTTTTGTGGTATGCGGGCCTCCCTTTGTTGTGGCCTCTCCTGTTGCGGAGCACAGGCTCCGGACACGCAGGCTCAGCGGCCATGGCTCACGGGCCCAGCCGCTCCGCGGCATGTGGGATCCTCCCAGACCAGGGCTCGAACCTGGTTCCCCTGCATCGGCAGGCGGACGCGCAACCACTGCGCCACGAGGGAAGCCCCAGACAATTGGATATTGATATAGAAAAAAAGAACCCTTCATCCCAACAAAACATATTCACAAAATATAAATTCCATGTGGATTATTGTAGATCTAAATTAAATGTTAAAGGCAAACCAATAAAACTTCTATATTTAATTAAATTTATAAGAAAGTTCTCACGGCCTTAGACCAGGGAAGCACTTCTTAAATGGAACACAGTATTAACCATAAAAACAATCTTAATAAGCCTAACTACATTACAATTGAAAATTCCCATTTGTCAAAAGACTATTTAAGAGAGTGAAAAGGTAACCCACAGAGTGGGAAAAGATATGTGTAACATATATAACTGACAAAGGGCTCATATCCATAATATATGGGGAACTCCCACAAACCAGTAAGAAAAAGACAGGCAAGCCCAAATATAAACTGGCTTAAGACTGAGCAGGTACTTCAGAAGAGAGGCTATCCAAATAGCCAATAAATATAACCTGGTGTTCAAACTCATTAGTCATGAGGGAAATGCAAGTTAAAAGTCCAATGAGATACCACTCAGTCATAATGTTGAATGAAAGAACTCATATAACAAAAGAATATACACTGAACATGTAATTTCATTTATATAAAGAACCCATAACAAAAGAGTATATATTGTATATGTAATTTCATTTATATAAAAAAACACATAATAAAAGAATATATATTGAATATATAATTTCATTTATATAAAGGTCAGAAAACAGAAAAAAACTAAACCACAACATTTAGGGATATGTGCTTAGGTGGTAAAAAGTAAAAATAGCAAGAAAGTGATGATTATTACAACTGGGATTCTGATTACTCTAGAGTGACTGAAAAGGGGGAAGATAGAAGCTTTTGTTTTACTAGTAACACTCTCTTTATTTGAGTGGTGACCATACACGCATTTTGCTTTGTAGTAAACCACTGGGCTGTAAATTTCTGTTTTGTTCCTTTTTTCTATGTGTATTATATCTCACAATTTTTAAAGGGTAAAATAATAGATCAAATTCCTTTCAAAGTTAAGACTCACATTAGAAATAACAGACAAAGTTTTTTAAATGTTTAAATCATCACCATCTTTTAATTCTTTTTATCCCATTTAAAATAGAAACCATAGGGCTTCCCTGGTGGCGCAGTGGTTGCGCGTCCACCTGCCGATGCAGGGGAACCGGGTTCGCGTCCCGGTATGGGAGGATCCCACATGCCGCGGAGCGGCTGGGCCCGTGAGCCATGGCTGCTGAGCCTGCGCGTCTGGAGCCTGTGCTCCGCAACGGGAGAGGCCACAGCAGAGGAAGGCCCGCATACCACAAAAAAAAAAACAAAAACAAAACAAACAAAAAAAATAAAATAAAATAAAATGGAAACCACAGTATAAACTAATATTTTCTGAAAAAGCTAAACAATAAAACAGGTGGCTTCACACTGAGTTCAGAAAAGAAAAAGAAAATATGTGGTTATGAAGTGAGATCTTATCCTCACACTCTGGTTCAAATAACTATGTGTACAATCCAAGCCCTGTACAAAGGTAGAGGGATGCCAAGAGGGAGGTATGATGCCAGAGAGCCTTATAAGGAGCCTGTACACCTTATAAGCTAACTCTTAAATCATTCAGCACATCAACACTGCTACAAAAGTCTGTTTATGGTAATAAGAGTAGCACTGTCAAGAGCAGTAGCACCAAAGATGACTCTCTACCTTTATAGGCTAGCCCTAAAAATGAATATTCTTATTCCATTTTTCCTTTATAAGTCAGTCAGTAAAGAATTCCAATTTTCCCCTTAAAAAGATATCATTTTTAAAGTTCAAGAGGCATTTCTCTCAATTTACAGAATCACAGTGCTATAAAACTAAACGTAAAGTAGCACAATTGCTTATACCTCTCAAAAGCCCAATTAAAAATTTCAATATTTATTCAAAATGCATTCTCTTAATGGATAGGTAGATAGATATGGGATGAAGCAGAGTAAAATGTTAATAATACAATCTGTTATCAAAGCAGTAAGCTGCAGCTATAATCAGATCCATCAGCAAGTAAGCAATGCAACTTAACAAATTTAAAATATCTGAAACATAATTTTAGTCATTATTGATAGTGGTCTGCTCTACCTTCTCAAAATCTCCATATCAGCCCATCACTCACACATTTATGTAAACATACAAGATACACATGTTTGACATCCATAATTAGGCACCAAGAATACTTTCCTGACTCTAATTAAATAAAATAATTTTCTCTCCAATATGCTAAAAATCAGATGGCTTTACCAGATCTTTATTGAGCCTATAATTTAAGTGTAAACCAATTTCTCACTCATTCAACTCAAAAAGTAATCTGTTTTCTAGTGATACAATGAAAAAAAAAAAGACAAAAGAGAAACTATAACATATTGCCAGGTAGGTGTTTCTTACTTATCTTCTGATAATGAAAATAATAGATAAAATACCCTACATGTCTAAAAATAGAGAATTTATTAACTAAATTATGGTACAGGCATATGATTTAGTACTATGGAGCCATTAAAAAGCTTCACAATATATGATACAAAAAAACAGATTACAAGACCATTTCTATGGTTAACCCCAATGTTGTTAACAAGTGAAAGAGAAAGAGAAAGATCAATTGATCAGGGTATCCTGTGAGCCAGAACTTTAAAAAACTGTTTTGCAGAGACACTGCTGATATGTGCAAAACAGGGTGGTAGGCCAGGCTCAGGGTTCATCTTTCCTTGCTTCTTAAAAAAAAAATTATCACTCCTACCAGACCCAACTCTCCTGTAGATAACTACAATAAACTCTAAACCAAAACCAAACCAAAACAAACAAAATACCCTGAAGGTACTAGAGAGTGAACAAAAGTAGTGAGGATTCTGAACAGCACTTGACTCTGGGACAAAGGGGAATGGCCACCTGTTTTTAATGACTTTTAGCCTCTGGGCAGGCCAAAACTGGTACTGTGCAGGGTGGATAAAATTTCAGTAGAAAACCCAGTCTTTCTGGCCTGAAGAACAGAGTGCAGAGTTCAGAGCAACCACAGCTGCTAGAAAGTAAGGTGGGACTCTCGGAAAGGAGAAAACCTCAAATTCTATGACTAAAAGTCTGCTCAAATATCTGGCTGATCCCTGAACCACACATGTGTGGGACAGACTCCAACTAAGGATAAAAAAACTAAGCTCAGATAGCAGCTGCCACCAAAGACACAGAATCTGCAGCACAGTACAACCAAGTTAATTGCCTGCTGAAGTTAGGGAGGGAGGGAGGAAGGGAGGGAAGAGAGGAGGGAGGGAGGAAAGGAAGGAGGGAGGGAGGGAGGGAGTGAAGGAAGGAAAAAAAAACCCATGGGAGTAATGTAACAGGTTCCAGAGTCTCCACAACATAACATCCAACATCCAGAACACAATCCAAAATTACTCCACACAAAGAAACAGGAAAATGTGACTCATTCTCAAAAAAAGACAATCCAGAGAATCCAAACCTAGATGACCCAGATGTTAGAATAGTAGACAAAGATGTTAAAACTCAAAGACCTAAAAGAAAACAGATTCACAATAATGGGGGCGGTGGGGGGAAAGAAATCACAGAAATGAAATAGAAACTATAAACAAAGAACCAAATGTAAATATTACAACTGAAAATACATCTAAAATTAAAAACTCACTGGATGGACTTAACAGCTGAATGGAAATAATGGAGGAAAGAGACAGTGAACTTGAAAATAGGTCATTATTATCCAGCCTTAAGAACAGAAAGGAGAGGCATGCAGATGGTGTCACCTGGAACTTGAGCAGCTGCATGAGGGTATCAGAGACAATGGCCAAGAATATACCAAGAGGGCAGAAGTCCTGGAATGTATTCCACATAGCCAGCCAAAAAAGCTTAAAAGGTTGAAACTAAAGCAAAACCAGTTACCACTAATCTTAAGAAGATAAACATTGTGAGTGATGAAAAAGTTAACAGGACTTCCCTGGTGGCGCCGTGGTTAAGAATCCGCCTGCCAATGCAGGGGACATGGGTTCGAGCCCTGGTCTGGGAAGATCCCACATGCCGCAAAGCAACTAAGCCTGTGCACCACAACTACTGAGCCTGTGCTCTAGAGCCCACAAGCCACAACTACTGAGCCCGCGTGCCACAACTACTGAAGCCCGTGCACCTACAGCCCGTGCTCCGCAACAAGAGAAGCCACCACAGTGAGAGGCCCGTGCACCACAGTGAAGAGTAGCCCCCGCTCGCCACAACTAGAGAAAAGCCCATGCACGGCAATGAAGACCCAATGTAGCAAAAATTTAAAAATATAAAATGAATAAATAAATAAATCTTTTTCTAAAAAAAAGAAAAAATTAACAGAGTGAATAAAGCTTCTGTAGATATACAAAAGAACTTGCAGCTTCTCAAAAGGCCTTTCCCTTGAACCTCTGCAGAAACAGCTGACTCCTCAGCAGTATCATGAAAATGAACCAGTTAATGTTGATGAAGCTACAAGATTAATGGCTCAGTTGTAATACACTGGTGATGCATCAAATTCCCCAAAAAGACCAATAAATTAAATGTCTTATACAAAAAAAGAAAAAGAAAAAGAATAGAGAGGAGAAAACAAAGTGGAAAAAAAAAGAAGCCTCACAGACACGTAAGACAATATCAAAAGGTCCAACATATGTGTAATTGGTATCCCAGAAGGAGAAGAGAGAAAGGATGGGGCAGGAAAAATATTTAGAGAAATACTGTAGATCTTGATAGAAGTTTGGATTACGTTGGTCTATCCCTTTGCCAAAGCTCAACAAATACATGCTTAAAATTTGGGCAGTTCATTGTGTTTAAAGTTTATGTCAAAAGAAGAAAACTGTAAACAAGTGAACTTTAGTAAATGATATATATGCTTAAGTATTTAGAGGGAAGTGTACTGATGTCTGCAATTTACTGTGAAATGCATTCTCCCCTTACCCCCAAAAGGATTAATAATGGTTAGAGAAATGGATAGATAGGTATGTGATAAAGTATAATAGTAAAATGTCAATGACAGAATCTATGTGGTGGATATACAGGCATTCACCATTAAGTTCTTTCAACTATTCTGTATGTTTGAAATTTTTCGGGGAATAAACCATTGTGAATGACAGTGTTTCAATGAACTAAAATGAACTATTTCTAAAATACAAGAGTTACATGTTGTTCCCTTTTATCTTCCTTAGTCCATTGGCCTCTACAACATCAGCCAAAATTCAGCCAATGAATCTACCTCATTCAAGTGGCTGTTTAGGATGGGAAGTGCATTTAGACTGAGAAGTATAATAATAAAGAAAGAAGGCAAGGAAGAAAGAATACTTCATTGCTTCCTTATTTCTCTTTACACTAAATTTTAGAAAATAATAAGACTATTTCCTGTATTTACTGATCTAAAACAGAATAATTCCTCTATTTTTTTTCTTTCTAGATGTGTGAAGAATAACTGACATATTACAATTATATTATTCCTTTAAAAAGGCCAAATCTACACACAAATGTGTTGATTGTGATCAGATTTCATAATGGACTTCAAAAACACTGTACAGTAAGTTCCTCTACAGAAAGAGCAGAACATATAAAAAATGAAATGTAAAATTTGTACATAAAAGATATTTATATCTTTACATATGTAAAAGAGCAAAATAACAGCAATAACAGCATTTGAATGCTGCATGTTGATTTTTAAATCCTGCCATTTTACTGTTTACCTTCAAGTTCTTCCAAATGTGAAGGCATTCCTTGCATCCTGGGCTGAATATAAGATAACTTAAACCTGGGCACCACAAATGGTACTTCTTTGCCATCAGATGGTAATTTGGAAAGTAAATAATCCTCAGTACAGCCAACCTGAGGCTTTACAGAAACGGAAGTCAATGGAGGTATACAGATAGCAGTATTTTGACTATTTGATACTGCTGCGTTAAAGTCTCTTTCCGCAGATACTGCGTAGAAAAGAAAAGAGAAAAAAAAATCACAAATATGTATGTAGATTTAAATATAATAATCTAAACCTAACATGCTTTGGTACTTATTTAATCATTTTAAAATTTTAACTGCTGATACATAAACTACTCTTGGGTCCTATCAAGCACTCTGGAATCTACATTAATTTTGTCTAGCCAATATTTGAGAAGTTAATATACTACTGCCAAAGTATATTAACTTATCATAATGGTAAAAGCAGTTTTTAAAGAGTCTCATTTCCACAAAAGAGCTCATAGATGGAAAACAAGTTTATATTGTAGTTAATTCCACAATGCTTTCAAATGAGTAATAATCTAGTCATTTAAATAAAAATACTGTCAACAAAAAAATTCTTGTTGTCAATACTAGTGGTTAATTTCAGTCTTAAATACCAAAAGTTACTTTGAAAAGAAGCTAAAGGTCTGAAGTCTACAAAAATCTTTACCAAACCACAAAATAAAATGTACTTTGACCCTAGAATAATATCGACTCTCCCTGTACTAGCTTCTATGACCTATTTTGTCCATTATCTTGAAAGATACGTGATTCCTAAGATGTGACTTAGGATGGGGAGGTAAGGGACACCTAGAGCTAATCTTCATGTACAGTTAGTACCGTCTATAGACTGAATGGAAGTACAACTACTATTGTGTTAGAATTTATGAAATGTTTTATTGCAAAAAAGAAGCCTTCAGGGCTTCCCTGGTGGCGCAGTGGTTGAGAGTCCGCCTGCCGATGCAGGGGACACAGGTTCGTGCCCCGATCCGGGGAAGATCCCACATGCTGCGGAGCGGATGGGCCCGTGAGCCATGGCCGCTGAGCCTGCGCGTCCGGAGCCTGTGCTCCGCAACGGGAGAGGCCACAACAGTGAGAGGCCCGCATACCGCAAAAAAAAAAAAGGAACCTTCATACTCAAAAACATACTAAGAAGCTATGCTTTAGACAAAGAAATATAAGAAAGAGCCAGAGAAAAATAAAGTTCCAGTCATAACCTTGAAGAGCTGAGGAAACCATGCAATAGAAAGTTAAATCTCCAGGAGTCCTTGATAAATGTGGGTCTTGATAAAGTTACAGGTCTCTTCTCTATTGGTTGTTCATTCATTCATGAAAGGCACTTTTTTTTTTTTTTTTTTTTTTTTTTGCGGTACCGGGCCTCTCACTGTTGTGGCCTCTCCCGTTGCGGAGCACAGGCTCCGGACGCGCAGGCTCAGCGGCCATGGCTCACGGGCCTAGCCGCTCCGCGGCATGTGGGATCTTACAGGACCGGGGCACGAACCCGTGTCCCCTGCATCGGCAGGCGGATTCTCAACCACTGCGCCACCAGGGAAGCCCCATGAAAGGCACTTTTTAATGCATTGTTCGTAAATTGGAAATTCTCTGTATTTAAATTAAAACATTTGCCAGAGTATGTTATCCCCCAAATACTTCTCTCCCTACTTTTGCCCATACTATTTCATCCACCTGTAATACTCATGTCTAATCTTCACCTTTCCTTACTCCCTTCTTCCCACTCAGCTTGCTAAAATCCTCTTCAGACTTCCATACCACAGATCATCTTTGTGGTGATGTCCTAGAGTGTCTCCTGAGTTGAATTCATCTCTCTCTCCCCTATGCTCCAAGGTACTTTCATACTGAGCTAGTGTGCCTTATATTTATGTTTCTGCCTCCCCCGTGAAGTTAGGAAACATGTCTCATTTACATTTATATCACAAAATGTCACAAATAAAGAAGACATTAAATAAATGTTGACATCAAAACATAGCAAAACTCACAGTTGTGCTTTTCTGCTCCACCATAGAAACATCCTCTGCAGCAACTCTTTATAAATTCTGTTGCCATTACATTCAATCTCCAATGTCCAGCAAAAGATACAAATTTCTAATTTTAATATTAATCTGTTGGTAGAATAGAAAACAAGTTAACATGATCATGCTTAATGTCATTAGATATCATTAAATAAATCACATTATCTGTCTTTCTAACACATAATGAGGGCTCCAAAGCAAAAATGTTTAGAGCAAAATAGATTTTTGTTCCTTTATGCAATTTATATAACCTAGGCTCCTTATAAGCTATTAAAATGACATGCTTAAAATTTACTAAATGAACAATCTTAATGTTAAATCTGAAAAAAAAATCCACTCTCAATTTTCTTTCAACTGATATATCTAAATCAATGTCCAAATAAAATTTGCAAGAAAATATGACACTCATAGAAAGTGTGAGAAAATGTTCACTTCCTCCAAATTGATTCTTTTGGTAATCCAAAGGCCCTATAATGAATGAGGGCCAATAAACAAACAACTTCATATTTTATGAGTTAGTTTAATACTGAGAATTACACTCACAGAAAAATCTATCTTAAACTCTCTTTCTCTGTCTCTCTGTCTCTAAACTTTCTCTGTCTCTCTCCGTCTCTTTCTCTCTCTCACACATGCACGCGCACACACACACACGCGCCCACACGCACAGTCCGCCCCCCCACACCCACACCAGCTAATTAAACCACAAATAAGATATAGTGGAAATAAAGAGAGTCTGTTTTAAATTTACCAGGAACATAAAATTGTATAAGCAGCCAATTGCCTACCTTGGCTTCAGTGACTTTGTTCCAAATGCACTCTTTTCATTTATGCCTACAACCCGTACATTTTTCATGGGAAATTTCAAATGCATACAAAAGAAGATAGAATAGTATAACAACACCCCTACCACCTAAACAATGATCAACTCAAGGCAAATCTTAATTCATCTTTATCTCTCTACTAACCCTGTCCTTCAGATTATCTTGAAAAATATTCCAATCACATAATCTCACTCATAAATATTTAAGTAATTATCTCTAAAAGATATGGCTGAAGGACTCAAGAGTTAACTCCAAGGGGTTCTACTGGCTAAACATGGATCAATTTGAGCATCAAAATAAACAGTAACTGTAATGGGTTGTAACATGTCAAGTATTTCTAAAAGGTACTCTCTTTTAACATAACCATAACATCATCACATCTAAAAAGTTTAAGATAATCAACTACCCAATGTTCAAATTTCCCCTATGGTGAAATATTTTTTTTATAGTTTTCTTCAAATCAAGATAAAAATTTGGACTGTTTCCAGTCTTTTGCTGTTAGAAATAGTGACACAGTAACTTTGTACACACATATTTTCAGATTATTTCCCAGTATATATCTGTAAGACAGATTCTTAGAGATAGGACTACTGGGTCAAAAGGTAAATAATATGTGTAATTTTGTTTAATACTGCTAAATTTCTCTCTAAAGTTGTACCATTCTGCATTCCCAGTAGCAATGTATGAGAGTACCTGTATCTATCACCAAGAGAATATTTGCCAAAATGCTGGACTTTTGCCAATACGATAGGAAAGGAATTATATCTTGTGCTGTTTTAATTTGCACCTCTTATTATAAATCAGGTTGGGCACCTTTTCATATAAAGGCTAATATGTATTTGTCTCTATGAACTCACTGTTCATTATCTCTTGCCCATCTTTCTATAAAGTTATTGGTCCTTTTCTTCCTCAGTTTTAGAGGATTTTCATAAATTTGAGAGATTAATGCAATGTCCATAATGGAAGCGGCAAACGTTATTCCCGTTTGTCGTTCTCTTTTCACTTTGATTTACTAGTGAAATTGATTTACTCTGATGATGGTGTTTTCTGCTATGCAAAAAAGGAGGGGGAGTGTGTATTGTATATACAAATATGCATATCTACACATATACATATATATAAGTGTGTCAATATTGTACATCCTGGTGCAGTATGAGAAGTGAATCCAATCCTAGCTTTTCTCAATTGACTATCCCAGTATCACAAACACCACTTATTAAAAATTCCTATTTTCTTCATTGATTTTAGGATGCTGCTTTTATTATAGACTAAATTTCTACATGCCATTGGGTTTTTGGTTTTGTTTTTTAATTAATTCATTCATTTATTTTATTTTTGGCTGTGTTGGGTCTTCGTTGCTGTGCTCGGGCTTTCTCTAGTTGCGGCGATTGGGGGCTACTCTTCGTTGTGGTGCGCGTACTTCTCATTGCAGTGGCTTCTCTTGTTGTGGGGCACGGGCTCTAGGCATGTGGGCTGCAGTAGTTGTGGCGCATGGGCTCAGTAGTTGTGGCGCACAGGCTTAGCTGCTCTGCGGCATGTGGGATCTTCTGGGACCAGGGATCAAACCCCTGTACCCTGCATTGGCAGGCGGATTCTTAATCACTGCACCACCAGGGAAGTCCCACCATTGGGTTTTGGTTTTATATCTTCTATTCAGTTGATCTGTATTCCTGAACCAATACCACATTTAAAAAATTATTATGGCTTATAATATGTTTCATTATCCAGCAGGGCTAGCCTCCCATCCTTACTGTTCTTCAATTTCAAACTTCTGCTAGCTATGCTTGCTTATCTGTTTTTACAAATAAACTTTATAATCTGACCAGACCTAGGAGGAAAAAAATCTGATGACATTTTTATTGGGATCAGGTTACATTTATAAATTATTTTAGAAAAACCTGACATCTTTAGGATGTTGAGTCTTCCTATTCAGAATATTTGTTCAAGTCAAGTTTATGTTTATATCTTTGGGAGTTTTTTTTTACAATTTTCCTCATAAATTTTGAACTTTTCTTGTTTAGTGTATGCCTATGAAATTTGTTTGGCTAAATGGCACCTTTTCTTCCATTATACCTTGCAACTGATTTCTGCGGTTTTTAAAATTTACACATTTTTCAAAGGCCCTTTTCAGTCTGTTTAGAGGATGCATTCCCTGACCACCCAGATCATACTAATTTCTCTCATCTTTAAACATCTAGTGAATTAAAAAAATAAAAAGTTTTACATTTTTCATGACATTTCATGACACCTGTTCTATCTCCCCTACTAGAATAAAAACTTTTCAGAAACAATGTTGTACTCACTTTCCACTTAAAACTCAGAACCTTGTATGATGCTGGGAATTTAGCAGGAACTCAGCAAATATGTAGCTGATAGATAAGGAAACAAAGTATAATAACTAGCTTATGTAAAAACTCCTAACATACTCATCAAACAACATTTCTGACCCCAGTAAGCTTGCAAATACTTAACACTAATCATGAGGGGAATGTGAGAGGACTGGTTAAAAATGATTACTACTTCTGGGGATAAAGTTTTCAAAGCTGACGGCCTTGAGTCATCCAAAATGAATTGGAGAAGATGGGAGAGGGATGCAGAAAAGGAAACAAGTTTATATAAATAAGAATAAGGGAGCTAGAGTTTGTACAGATTACTGGAGAGTAGAGGTGTGTACCCAGAGAGAAGCATAGACATCAGCAGAGGGTCCCACTTAAGTTTTCAGCAGAGTGCTGATCAGAGAATGCATGCAAGAAAACTACACAAGACTGGGGGAAGACCACCAGAAAAGGTTAAAAGACCATAACAACACTCACCAAGGTCAGTAATAATGCCTGTCCCCACCAACAAAACTGGAAAAACCTCACACAGGATACTGAGGAGAGGACTCAGAGAGTCTTGCCTCAGTGGTGGGGAATAAAAAGCCCTAAACTAAAGACTAGTCTGACCTAACAAATCTTAAAATCAAGACTCAAAAGGATCAAACTATTTCTAAGAAACTTAACTATGTCCCAAAGCAAAAAATAATTACAGAAATCTAAAAATATATAGCATGCAAGGTAAAATTTACATTGTCTGGTAGCAGCCAATAAAAAATTACCAGACATTCAAAGAAGGGGAAAAAAATTATGAGGAGAAAAATCAATCTATTGGAACCAATACAGCAATGAAATGAACAGTTAAGGACATCAAAATAGTTATAAGTGATTCTATCTGTTCAAAGTTAAACAGAAACTTGGACGATACAAAAGAAGATGCAAACCCAACTTCTAAAGATGAAAACTATAATGTCTGAGATGGAAAATACACTGGATGGGAATAATAGCAGATTAGATATTGCAAAAGAAACAATAAAGTACAGTAATAAGAGACCCAAAATGAAATACAGACAGAAAAAAAGAATAAAAACAAAATGAAAAGAGCATCTGTGACCCATGGGACAATTTCAAGCAGCCTAATATACATGTAATTGAAATTCATGAAGATGGGGGGAGGCAGAAAAAATATCTGAAGAAATAATACTAAAATTTTCCAAATATGACACCTACAAAACTCAGGTCTAAGAAACTCAACAAACACTAAGCTCAGGAAGTATGAAGAAAACTATGCCAAGGAACATCATATTAACATGGCTCAAAACCAGTGATGAAGAAATCTTAAGCTGGAAAAAAAAGACACGTTATATACATAGGAACAGTGATAACAATAGCAGCATAGTTATCATAGGGAACAATACAAGTAAGGAAACAGTGGAGCAAAAATCTTTAAAGTGTTGAAAGGAAAAAACAAAAAACTATCAACATCTAATTTGATACCTGAAGAAAATCTTTCAAAAAAGGAAGTGACAAAAAGAGTTTTTTGGACATAAAAAATTGAATGAATGCACCACCAGCAGATCCATACTACAAGAAGTGTTCAAGGACATCCTTCAGGTAGAAGAATAATACCAGATGAAATATAAACCCACACACAAAGAATTGAGAGTACCACAGATAAATATGTAAGATTTATTATAAAAGATTATTGATGCTTAGACAAAAATAATAACATGGTGATGTGGGGTTTATAGCATATGTAAAAGTAAAATGCATGACATCAACATCACAAAGGCCAGCAGGGAAGAATAGAGTATTCTATTGCAAGGTCCTTTTAGAAGATGTGATGCAGTATATGTAACACCATTTGAAGGTAGACTGTGGGAAGTTAAAAATATGTACTATAAACTCTACAGTAACCACTGAAGTAAGAAAACAGAGGTGCAATTAATAAGCCAACAAAGGAGATCAAATGGAATCATACCCCTAAAATACTCAATTGATATAAAAGCATAAAAAGAAGAAAGGGTAAACAAAGAACAGATGGGATGAACAGAAAAAAAGCAAGATGATTATTTAAACCTAACCATATCAATAACCACACTAAGTGTGAATGCTCTACATATGCCAATTAAAAGTTAGAGATTGTTCGATTGGATAAAAAAAAGCATGACCCAAGTATATGCTACTTAAACATACTTTAAATATAAAGACACAAATAAGTTAAAAGTAAAAGGGTGAATACTCTTCATGAATATAGACACAAAAATCCTCAACAAAATACTAGCAAACTGAATCCAGCAAATTATAAAAAGAATTATATATCATACACAATTGAGATTTATCCCAGGATTGCAACATTGGTTTAACATCTGAAAATCAATTCACATAATACATTATGTTGTAGAATAAGGGACAAAAACTACAAGATCATCTCAATAGGTACCAAAAAAAGATATGAAAATCCAACACTCATTCATGATTTTAAAAAGCTGAGCAAACTAGGAATAGAAGAGAATCTTCTCAACATAATAAAGAGCATCTATGAAAAATGTACTGCTAACATCATAGTAATTGCTAAAAGACTGAATGCTTTCCCTCTCAACCCAGGCAAAAGATAAGGATCCACTCTCACCACTTCTGTTCAACACTGTAATAGATATTCTAGCCAGGGCAACTAGGCTAGAAAGATATAAAAGGCATCCATATTGGAAATGAAGGTGTAAAACTCTATTTACAGACCAACATGGTCTTGTAAATAAAAAGAGTCAAAGGAATACACTAAAAACCTACTAGAAGTAATACACAAGTTGAGTACAGTAGCAGGATATAAGATCAATACACAAAATCAGTTATGTTTCTAGACAAGACACCAAAAGCACAAGCAATGAAAGAAAAATTTGAGGGCTTCCCTGGCGGTGCGGTGGTTGAGAATCCGCCTGCCAATGCAAGGGACACAGGTTTGAGCCCTGGTCTGGGAAGATCCCACATGCTGCAGAGCAACTAATTAAGCCCACAAGCCACAACTACTGAGCCCGCATGCTGCAACTACTGAAGCCTGTGCGCCTAGAGCCCATGTTCCGCAACAAGAGAAGCCACTGAAAGGAGAAGCCCGCACACCACAACGAAGAGGAGCCTCCGCTTGCTACAACTAGAGAAAGCCTGTGCACAGCAATGAAGACCCAACACAGCCAAAAATAAATAAATAAATAAAATAAATTCATTTTTAAAAAAAGAAAAATTTGATATATTAGACTTAATCAAAAGTAAAAATGTTGTGCTTCAAAAGACACCATCGGGCTTCCTTGGTAGCGCAGTGGTTAAGAATCCGCCTGCCAATGCAAGGGACACAGGTTCGAGCCCTGGTCTGGGAAGATCCCACATGCCGCGGAGCAACTAAGCCCGCCCACCGCAACAAACAGTAGGCCCCGCTCTCTGAAACTAGAGAAAGCCTGCGTGCAGCAACCAAGACCCAATGCAGCCAAAAAATAAATTTTAAAAATATTTTAAAATTTTTTTTAAAAAAGTGAAAAGACAACTTAGAGTATGGGAGAAAATATGTGCAAATCATACATCCAATAAGGGGCTTATATCCAGAATATAAAAACACTATTACAAAAAAAGAAACAAAAACACTATTACAACTCAATAATAAAAAGAAAAATAACACAATTTAAAAAGGATTTGAACAGACTTCTCCAAGTGGCAAAAAAAGTACATAAAAACATATTCAAAACCATTATTCATTAAGGAAATGCAAATTAAAACTACAATGAGATAACAGTACACACTTAATAGAAATGATGAAATTGCAGAGGCTGACCATTCCAAGTGTTTACAAGCATGTAGAACAAGTAGAACTCTATTCAACTGGTGGGAATATAAAATAGTTTGGCAGTTTAAGTTAAACATACACCTACCCTATGATCCAGACATTTCACTCCTAGGTATTTACTCAAGAAAAAAGAAGTCTTATGTCCATACAAAGACTGGTGCATTAGTGTTCACAGCAACTCTATCTGCAAAAGCCAAAAACCAGAAACTATCAAATGTCCATCAACAGGTGAATAAACAAATTGTGGTATACCTGAATAACCAATCTGTGATTAGTGTCTTTCCACCTGTACTGGTAGATTTTTCAGTACTAAAAAATTCTCATTCATTATCTCTTTAAATATTGCTTTTGCCCATTCTCTATTTCTTTTCTTTCAGGAACTCCACTTACTAGACTTTCTCACTATAACTTCTCATTCTGATCATTCTAATTTTCATGTATCTTCATCTCTTTTACATTTTCCATTTCTGTATCTTTGAGCTGTATTCTGAATGATTTATTCTGATCTATATTCCAGTTAATTCATTCTCTCTTGGGGTTTGCTTAATTGCCTTATCTGTGGTTAAACTTAACAAATGAGTTTTGAGTTTTTATTACTGCATTTTTCATTAATAGAAATTACATTCAGTTCCTCTTTTCAACCAGCTTTGTACCTCTGTCACTTTTCAGACTCCTGCTCCCTGCATATATTTTCAAACGTGCCTTTTACTTACTTAAATAGAGCCCATCATGGTTATTTTAATAATAACTAGTAATTACAATACATAAGCCTTTGCAAGTTTTCTTCTAAATGTCTATTGTTTCTGCTGATTCTTGTTCAGGTTGTCTTATTTCCATGTGCACTTGGTTATCTTTGATAAATTATCCATTGACCTCAAAACTTTACTGGTAGGACTTTTTTTAAGCCAAAGATGAAAGTATACTCCTACAGAGAATATTTGCATTTGTTTACTATATCATTTTAAATTCATGCCTTGACATATAGCCCAATTTAAAAATGAGCAAAGGGGGTTTCCCTGGTGGCGCAGTGGTTGAGAATCCGCCTGCCGATGCAGGGGACACGGGTTCCTGCCCCGGTTTGGTAAGATCCCACATGCCGTGGAGCGGCTAGGCCCATGAGCCATGGCCGCTAAGCCTGCATGTCCAGAGCCTGTGCTCTGCAACGGGAGAGGCCGCAACAGTGAGAGGCCCGCGTACCACAAAAAAAAAAAAAAAATGAGCAAAGGATGCGAACAGACATTCCGCCCCCCCCCCAAAAAAAATAGACAATTGGCCAATAAAGACACGAAAAGGTGCTCAACAGCATCAGTTATTAGGGAAATACAAATCAAAACCTCAATGAGATACCACTCCACACACAGTAGGATAGCTATAATCAAAAAGACAGACAAAAATAAATGTTGATGAGGATGGAGAAACTAGAACCCTCATACATTGCTGGTAGGAATGAAAACTGGTGTAGCTGCTTTGGAAAACAGTTTGGCAATTCCTCAAAACAAACACAGAATTACCATATGACCCAGCAATTCCATTTGTAGGTAAATGGAGAATGAAAATATATTTCCTATGAAAATGGAAAATACATTTCCATACAAAAACTTGTATGCAAATGTTCATAGCAGCATTATTCGTAATAGCCAAAAAGTGGATATAACCATCAACTAAGGAATGGGAAAGCAAAACGTGGTATTAACCGTACAATGGAATATTATTCAGCCATTAAAAAGAATGAAGTACTGATTCATGGTAAACATGAATAATCCTTGAAAAGATTATGCCAAGAGAAATAAGACACAAGACATATTGTATGATTTCATTCATATGAAATGCCCAAAATAAGCAAATCATACAGACAAAAGTAGATTAGAGTTTGCTGGGGGTTGAGGGAAAAATGGGAAATGAGGAAATGACTGTTAATGGGTATAAGGTTTTTTTCTGGGGGTAATAAAAATGTTCTGGAATTAGATAGTGATGATGGTTGTACAACTTTGTGAACATATGAAAACCCACTGAATTATACACTCTCAAGGGTGAATTTCATGGCATATGAATTATATCTAAAGAAAAAAAAGTTTTTTTAAAATTCACATCTTGAAATTTTTTTAGACCACCAAGGTGATGTGTACTTCCCTCATGATCTGGTAGTTACGACTGCCCAAGGACAGTTTTATTTTCCCTTCTGCTTTACTTGGCCTCAAGACAATTTTCCTTGCAGATCCTTGAAGGAGGTTCAGTTTTCATCAACTCTTTTTAGAAGAGTCATTGAGATACACACTAGAAAAATGACATGACAAAAGTAAGTTGGAAGTATCTAAGTACTGGAACTCAGGTGAAATACAATCCAACAGTTTGTTAAAGTGACTTTGACACTGATAAAAACATCTGAACCCAACAGATCAAAATACCACTAAAATAGTGTTCATAATTTGAATTGGGGAGATTAAACACTTATAGTTCTAGTCAATATGTGCAGCAACTTGCTGTCAGCTTCCCATGCTGGGTGATGCACTTTAACATAAAAGTATTCTACTGGCCTTATATTCTTTCCAATCTGACTATACACTACCCTAGCACTCTACCACCCTATCATTCCTCCTTCAAATCTTTGTGTCTCAAAATAAGGATTCTACACTGACTATCTTTATTTCTTCATCCTCTACTTACTCCTCAAACTCCTTCAAATTTGGCTTCCTTCCTTATCATTTTACTTAAATTATGTTTGTTGAGTTCAATGACATACTCCTAACTACCAAAACCAATAGGCACTTTATCAGCCCCAATCTTCCTGATTCCTCTGATTCATCTGACCCCAAAATAGATTTCTATCCTTATGAAAACTCTTCCATCTCCTGGCTTCTAGGGCACCACTGTCTGTTAGTTTGCTTCCTTCTTTCCTGAATGTTCCGCCTTGGTCTCCTTGGCTGTCTCTACCCATCACTTAAGTCCTGGTGTTTTCCATCCTTGGTCTTCCTCTCTTCTTACTCTACTTACTGGAATGTTTTCTTCCACTCTCACAAGATTAACTATCACAAATCCATGGGTGGTTCCAACATTCACAACTCTGATCCTGACTTCAGAAAATCCCGCTACCAACATATCTAACTGCCAACTAGGCAGCTCAGCCAGAGGCCCTACAAGAATCACAAACTCATTTTTTCTCAACCTGAACTAGCCCCTCAATTTGTTAGTTTTTATTTGTGAATACATAATTATAACTCAAGTGGAGCCAATAAAATACAAGAGGAACTTAAAATTTTTTCTTCTTCAGGGTTTAAAAAAAAAGCAAATTTTTATGAAGGCTTTTTCCTCCAGTTATGAAGACAAAGTCATCAGCAAAAACTATAAAATACAAAATATATGATAAAAACCCAAATCTCCTCGAACCCCAGCTCTCAAAGGCAAGATAAATCTCTCCTTCCAGAAAGAGCAATTTTTAGCCATGATAAAGTTCCATATTGAAATATTAAATTGCTAAGTAGGCGGTGGTGTTGCTATTAACTCTTAATATTTCCAGGCTATTTATAACAGTAGCAATCAGGGAAAACACCTCTAATAACTGCCTACCTAGAGTGAGAATCAGTATATTTTAAATACGAAAGCAATCCTTTTACATGCTGTATTTTAAGCACTCTAAAGGAATCAATGTTTTTGGCTTGGCATCTATCTTGCCTGTACCTGCACGTCCACCTGTGTGCGACATACCCACGATTCATGCACAGTACTTCCTTGATTTAAATAAAACCATAGTAAAGAAGGAAGAAGGGAAAAAAAAATGGAGGAGATAGATACAAACCAAATCTAAAAACCTAGCTGGGTAGATAATTCATGTTTTGCAAAAACCAAAACAAAGTGATGTTTACCAGCCCTTCGCCGCTTCAAAAAGTTTCAGAAACTTCACAGATAAAAACCATCCGCTAACCGGTTCTCATCAGACTCTCCAGGCAAAGGAAATGCGTTCGCTTTCCTCTCAACCCAGAGGCCAGAGCCCACCTGGGGCCGGCGGTCGCAAGCGCGCGCTCAGGGCGGGGAGCACGGCGCGTGGCCCTCCCCGCCGGGGCTGGGGTCTCCCCTCCGTCCGGCCCGCGGGTCCCAACAAGCGGACCGGTGAACCCAGCGGACCTACAGCCCACCGTGCTCCCACAGAGCGAGTACCTGCCCTCCCGGCCTCGGAGATCGCGGCTGTCGAGGGGCCCCAAACCTCCCTCAGGCCTCCGGAGAGCAGGCGTCGCTGAGGAGACTCGGCCCCGCGAGGCTGGGGGCGACGAGGCTACTGTCGCCGCCCACGAGTCCTACCGGGAGGGCAGGCAAGCGGCCGCTCGAGGCCCGCGCCACGCTGCTCGTCCGGGGAACCACCCGCGACCCCACACCTGAGCCCCCCCACCCCCGGCTCCCGCCCCCTCCGTGTCCCCGGGGTCTCCACGCACCGCTCTCGGGGAGCCCCCGCCTCACACAGCGCTGAGGCGGCCAGTTACCTGCTCGAGGCAGTGAGCGTTCTGGCGTTGCTGCCCGCGGGAACCGCAATCCGGTCACCTCGCGCGGCCGCGCCCCAAGGCCCCGCCCCCTCTCCAGGTTTCCCTCCCCCGCCCCCACCAGGTCCGCTCCGCCAGATCTGCCCCGCCCTCCCCAGGTCCGCCCCGCCCGTCGGGAGGTGCAAGCCGAGGGGCGGGGCTGGGCGGGGCGGGGCGGGGCGGGGCCGCCGGTCAGTGTACCTGAGCGCCAGGCGCCTGCGCCCTCGGCTCCTCGGCTCCTCGCCTCTCCTAGCCGCAATTTTTGGGTGCTCCCTCTGGAAAGGAATAAAATGATGAACATCCTTGAATAGGGAAGGAAGGAGCAGTTTCTCTTGCCGGAAGATATTTCTGCACACAGAGAAACTTCTTGGAAGCAGAGAAACTTTTCTTACTTGTGTTACTGGTCTTTAGTGTTTACATCCTAATTATAAAGTCTTTGAGAATCAGCTCGCAACTCTTCACTTTTGTGACTTTACATTTCCTACTGCTTTGCTAGCAGCAGGTACGTTGGAAGGAATCCCAAAGGTATCCACTACCTGCCCCACCCCCATTCTATGCTGGAATCCCCTCTGGCACCCTGGCAAGGAGTTGACTGGCCCTTTTTTGCCTTCCTTGCTGGAAATCTCAACACTGTACTTGGAAAGCTGTTGAGTGAATTCCTAGGTTATCTGTTGATGAATGGCTAACCTTTTGAGAGGCTGCTGGATTGTAAATTGAAGGTGATAATTTTCTTCCTGGAGAGTAGTCTTTCCCAAAATGGGTTCTGTTAATCTCCAGGCCCTAGATGCTGGAGTGGGGGTTAGGATGGTTGGGGGGTGGAGAGGAGGCCTAAATCCCGAGAACAAATTAATCTGGGGAAAGAGGCACAATATAGTTACTCCTTGAGTTGATAAGGCATTCAAGGCCTAAGAACTGTGTTTTGCTTTGTATCATCGTGTATTTCTCAAATTTACTGGACCTGAGGAGTGACAGAATATGCCACCCCAAAATATGCCACTTTGGCGTATAGGTTATTTTGAGCTAAAGGCACTTGAGAATCAGATGGAAGAAGGACCTCTGATCTTCCTTTTTCTTCCCCAAAGCAGGAGATGGAACTCCCAAGTGAACGATGTCCTCCTGCTACCCTGAGGAAAGAAACAGTCTTATCACCAGAGATGAGAGTCAAGGATGAGGGAAATCTATACAAACAAACCTTGTTAAACTAACCCTTATCTTCATAGCCACTTCTCCACTATTAACTGCCCTAGCTCAAGCCCCTTTGTTTTGTCCCATTTTCACTACTTACTTCTTTGTCCAACTTAGTATGTGTTCGGCTCTAACTGCTTCTTTGGTCTTCATTGTCTTGTGGGTGTTCCCATGTACATGTAAAAAATCTTTATGCGTTGGTGCTGTTAATCTGTCTATGTCAATTTAATTCTCAGTTCCAGGCAGAACCCCTAAGAGGGTAAAGTTTTTGCCTCTCCTCCAGACCATACAACTCTCTTCTTGAGAAATGCCAGTTACCATCCTGGGGCCTTAATGTTTCAACTAACACACTTTGATAAACACTGCTTTAAGTCCTAGTATATTCACGTTCAATAATTTTTCACTCTATTACAAATGTTTGCAAAGTTCTGTACTGTTTACACAAAGCTTTCATCTCATTTAAGCCTCACAATTGTGATGTAGTTGTTATTATCCTCATTTTACAGTTGAAAATATTGAGGGTCAAACAGTGGTTACCCAAGTATAGAATCAAGATTGACTCTGGACTTAAGACTCCAAGGCTTTAAAAATATATATTATATAAAGTATGTAGATAATGTACTTTATTTAAGGGTCAAATGACTCTTGTGTGATATATATATATATATATATATATATATATATATATTACCGAGTCCAAGCTTGCTCTGCTCGCCACACGACAGGCCAATAAATCGGAGATGAGGTGTTGAGACAAGGAATACGACTTTATTCGAAAGCCCGCAGACCGAGAAGATGGCAGTCTAAAGTCTCAAAATAACCATCTTACTGGGGTTTGGATGCCAGTTTCTTTTATAGCACAGAGAGGGGAAGGAGATGAGGAAGTAAAGTAAAAGGGCCATAAATTTTGCAAATATCCGCTGGAATGGCCAGCCTCGGGGAGGGGATGTGTTAATTTCTTCTTTCGTGTAGCCATCCACAGGTGGACAGGGTCCGGATGTTTCCCTCAGGCAGAGGGGCAGGGTTCCCCTAGGCAGGCCATTATGTATAGACAGTATCCTTTTAGTGAACAAAAGCAGCGGAATGCAAAGGTTAAAGTAAAAGAAACAGATCCAACATGTAGTCCGATTTGGCTCTTCCCTGTTACACACATATAAATATATATACACTTTCTCTCTCTCTCATTTGACCCTTAAGAACAGCACATCCTTGGTTAGAAACCTGTAGATTCCTGTATTATTTATCCAGCGCAAGGACCTTTGCCTATCTTTTACTCCCTGCAGCACCTGACATCATAGTGTAGGGCACAAAAGTGTCACTCAGATGCGCTGGATGAACAGAGTGAAAGAACGCTCAATAGTCCTTATTGAACTGGACTGGGTGCTTGGTTCCCTGACTGAACAGCCTTAACAACCTCCTCACTGATGCAGAAGTCCCCAAACAAGAGCTTCCCAAATTGTTCCTAATTTTCTTCCATCTAAAAAGGCTTCTTGGACTTCCCTGGTGGAGCAGTGGTTAAGAATCCGCCTTCCGATGCAGGGGACACGGGTTCGAGCTCTGGTCCGGGAAGATCCCGCATGCCGCGGAGCAACTAAGTTCGTGTGCCACAACTACTGAGCCTGCGCTCTAGAGCCCGCGAGCCACAACTACTGAAGCAAGCGCACGTCGAGCCTGTGCTCCACAACAAGAGAAGCCACCGCGATGAGAAGCCCGCGGCACCGCAATGAAGAGTAGCCCCCGCTCACTGCAACTAGAGAAAGCACGCGCGCAGCAAAGAAGACCCAACACAGCCAAAAATAAATAAATAAATTTATTTTTAAAAAAAGAATCCAGACAAAAAGGAGCCCATAAATAAATAAATAAATATTTAAAAAATAAAAAGAAGTAGATTCTTAGAAGAATCTACTCTGCTGACAGATATAGTTCTTTGAAAACAATGAAACCACTTCCTTTGTTTTCTTCGAAATGTCCCTCCTTCCTGTTCCACTTTCAGAGACAAGGCTACATTGATACGAATGGAGGATATTGTACACCTTTCTTTGTGCCCTTGTGTTCCCTTTTCCCATAGAATGATGGTTGTTGCAACATTCTGAGTGGGTTTTTGTTTGTTTATTGTTTGTTTTTTAATGTTAAACATTAGTGTTTTTAATGTTTAATGTCATTATTTGAGGCAGATCTAAGGAGAAAAAGAAATTTGGGGTGATGTGGGTAACACTGCTGCTTAGATTTTGCTGTATTATTTCATTTGATGGAGACAAATCACTTAATCCCTGTCCTAATCCCTTTTCATTCTTCCTTCATTTAGAACAGTTTGTAAATGCTTTGTGACTTATCCAGCCCTACCTCTCCAGCCTCCCCTGCAACTACCCACCACCACACATTTTTGACCTTCTGAATTAACTGCAATTCCCAAAGGTGCCAAATTTGCACTACTGTTCTCTTTACCTCGATTTTATGCGTATCAACTGGCAAGTCCATGTTCATTCAGCTGCAGTATCACCTCTTCTGGAAGATGAAACTCCACAACACCCAGCCGAAAGTGAATGAGGTGCCCTGCCTCAGCATTCCTGCCATAATCCACCCGTATCTCCATCATGGCACCTACTCAATAACTGCGATTATTGGCTTTTTTTCCCTCTTTCTACTAAACTCATTCCATGCGAGTTACCAATAAACAGGAATTATGACTTCCACCTGTTCTCTGAGCACATACCATAGCCCCTGACATGTAGCAGCACTCAAATATTTGTTGAATGAACGAAAAACAAATCTTTAAAAGAATACGAATTCCTAGAGTGCTTGTGAAATAATTTTACAAATATATATGGTCCTATGAACACAGTGGGTGTGGCATACGGATTTCAGCTTCCCTCCAAATGATTTCCTTCTCATTTTCTGCCTTAGAAAAACAGGACAGCAGAAGCCTATACATAGTCATTCATTCAATCATTTATTCACTTGTTCAACAAAATTTTTGAGTGCCTATAGTACATCAAGCACTTGCTCAGAGAGAAAGTGACATTTCAGCAGAGTCATGGATGCCCACCAAATCTTAATTCCTTTTTCTGGCCTCAAAGCTAAACTACATTGTCCATTCCCCTTGTATCTAGGTAAAGCTGTGGGACCAGTTCTCATCAGTGGAATATGAGTATGAGTAGAGTTTCACTTCTGGACCTATGCAGTTAAAAACTTGGAGTCTCTCGCCCTCTTCCCATTCCTTGACCACCTTGGACCATTGCTAAACCATTGTTAACCACTGCTAAAGCTAAGAACGCAACCAGATGGAAGACGTCCTGGTTTCTGATTGACTCCACCCACCACCCACTAATCTTGATTGGATTGTGTTGTGAGTGAAAAACAAACTTTTTTGTGTAAACTACTAATATTGGGGCATTTTTTTCCCCAACAGCTAGCTTCACTTACCTTGATTAACATTGCTGTAAGTGATGACATAGAGATTACACAAAACGCTAGAAAACATCTTCTTCTGCTCTAGGCATTGCATGGGAAACATGAAACATGAAAATTGATCAGGGAAAGTATTAAGGTCATAGAGACTTTAAGTTTGTCCCAAATGGATAACGAAAAATCTTTATGGATACGCAGCTCTTTTCTCTCTCTCTGATGGCCACCCGATCCAAATGCTGACATCTTGACATGAAAACAAGCATGGCATCACCATCACATCATCATCATCTTTATCAGCCCTTGTCAGTCACTTTCATGCGCTCCGAAGGGTTTCCCTGTGAGCCTCAGGAAGTTCAGTGTTACAGAGTATGTACTAAGGAGTGATGGAAGATAGGAATACAAAGATAGGCTCTGAAGGCTCTTGAATATCTTACCAAGGAGACTGTATATTAATCTACAGGACACATAGTTGAATAAACTAGGGAATATTTGTGGCAGGATGAGTTTTTTTCTTTTTTTCTCCTTTACTTCCCAGTTTCTCCCATAATTCTGTGCGGTCTTATTCCTATATCAATAATATCTAGTGGTTCTGCTCCCCTGATTGAAGCCCTCTGGTTCACCATGCACGTGCTTGGCTGCCCAAAAGGAGGATTATGTGAATTGGACCTTTCTTTCCTTCCATTATTAAAGGCAAAGTGCTGGGGTTATATGTAGGAACTACGGATATCTGGGCAAAAAATTACACCATGGTAGAAGTCTCCCCAAAAAGGTGGTTACCTGCCCACTGGTTTCATAGTGTGAATTTATCATAGTATGGAAACTGACTTTCAGCTTTTCAAGCTCAGAAACTTGTTTCTCTTCCCCTGCAGCTTACTAAGTTAAACTCTGTTAAAGAAGAATACTCAGCCAGGCTTACTAGAGGTTGTACTAGACAATAGGACCTATTAATATTCATAGGGCCTGTCTATTAAAATAACATAAGAAATAGAATTATTTTAGGTCCCAGACATTTGTGTCTAAAGGTGAAAATACTACACCCTGCAGAAACAGCCATACAGGAATCTAAATGATAATCAGAAGGTTCTCTGGGGAGGAATATGGAACCAAAATTAGAAGAGTTAGGAGGAATATTGATTGATTAATAGCATCAAGTTACGATCGCCATCATCAATACCACAGAACAGAGTGGTCTGTCACAGTTGCAGATAAGCTGTGTGATTCCACTCACCAAGTGTACAGTCAGAGTCACAGGCCTTCTTCTCTGTAGTAGATTACAGTACTGGCTTCAGCCCTCACTGTATCCATACTCTTTGCCATGACTTTGAAGTTCCTTCCACTCAAGGAGTGGAATATGTTTCCCTACCCCTTGATTATAGGTTTAGCCATGTCACTTGCTTTGACCAATAAAATGAGATTGAATAGTGTTCAAGTTCTGAGCCTAGGCCTAAAGAGGCCTCAGATGTTTCTGCTTGCCTTCTTGTGCTTCTGCCAATGCTGTGAGAAGATTTTGCCTGGGCCAGCCAGCTGGTCCAAAGAGGATGAGGGACACAGAGCATCCAAGATAAGCCCAGACTAGAGGAGCTAATCCCTAGCGGACAAGCAGACAGGTGAGAAATAATAGATGATTGTCATTTTATATTATGGCATTTGGGGACTATTTGTAACACAGCAATAATTGCCTGACATACCCTCCAGCCATGATTTTCTGGGATGGGGTGGAGGAGGTGCTCTTACCCCACTGTGGCCCCAGAGTTCCAGACCAGCATGCCCAGGATTCCCCTCCCAAGTCACTTGGGGTCACCAACTGGACCAATGGTAAGTCAGAGGATTCAGTTTCCCAGCCTCAGTAAAATCCTGTTTGACTTTTTCTCTTCTTCTGGTTAGATGTAAAATCTAAATATTTGCCACAGCAGAGGAGAGAAAGATTTTTAACTCTTCAGAAGGCTACTTCTGAATATTAATGGTTGTTTACAAATGCAACTCAAAATCATTATTTGAAATAAAATTGAAAACCTATCATTTGTGAGTTTTGCTTTCATCAGAGTTTTAGGAAAACTCATACGCCCAGCAAAATCCCTAGGCAGCTTAGAATGCCAAGACTTTCTTCCCCTCTCTCTAAATCCACTCCAAGTCCATAAGGAGACTTCATGAATAAACGTGGTTGGCAGAGGAACCATATTTTTATGATAATTTCCATTTAATCTGTTAGTTTGAAATATGCATTAGCCTTTATACGAATTAGTAGTGTGTGGGGGGGGGTATCTCAAAACACTTTACAATCCTATTTTTTTCAGACATTCCTTCCTCCCCCACTACTCCCTGCCTTTCACTAGCCTCTCCCACCCTGCTAGTTTATGATGGGACTGAAAATGTTGGGATGTTTTTTGAGGAAATGTGGGAAGTCGGCAATCCATTTCCTACTTGATGCGGGTTTCATTTACCAGAAGGAGAAACAACAATAGCAATGCAAGCGCACTTCCAGCACAGCTGGACAGCAGCTCCGTGCACTGGCTTTTAAAGAGCTATCCTATCACCCCGCGAGGTGACAGCACTCAGGGGACAGGACAGGGTCTGTGAAGGCCAGTGAAGCATACCCTTCCATTCCTGAAAAACATCCCCTCAGGAAACAACTTGGCGTTTCCTGCAAAACATGAACTTGCTTGGCAGTCTGACCAACTCATCGCCCCTGTTCATCACATACTGCCTGTCTGATTAATAACAACAACTAGTCCAAGAACAGAGTGACTACAACTTCAATAGGAAAGGGGGAAACAGGAGATAAACAGTGCCGTCGCCAAACAAACACATGTGCACACAGGCTCACACCCCCCCAAACATAGAAAGTCACTTTAAAAATGTCGAGAAATACAAAATGACTCAATCAAAACCACTTTACGTTACTGGAAACAAGGTTGAAAATTACTTCTCATCTCCCATCCAAATATGTTTGGAATGATACTAGCTGCCATTCTTTGTTGACTTATCATGTGCCAAGCACTGTGTTAATGGTTCATATACATACACTTTTTAAAATTCTTGTAAAAACCCTTCAGAGAAGATCTCTAAACTTTACAGATAAGTAACCTTTCCAAGATCACAAAGAAGTGATCAAGGAGCCAGGATTTAACCCAAGGTTGTGTGTGACACTAAAAGTCAAGCTTATTTTATGAAATCACAGGCTTGATTGGTAAACTGTGAAACCCAGGCGTAGTTTTCACATAAACCCAAGCCATTCCTCAAGGCCCATGGAAATTACCACCTCATCTATAAATACTTGACTTGTTCTAGACAAAGCTCTGATGGGTATAAGTAATAGAAATCCACTCAAATTCATTCAGCTGAAAGTGTTTGGGAGCCTAGTCCCAGCCCTATCCTGGTAAAGGAACAATGGAAACATGTAGGAATTCAGGATCCGAACAAATGGACCTCAGAAAGGTCAGGACCTGAAGCAGCCCAACACCCCCCAGCCCCTCGCCTCAAGGAGATTGCTTCTCTCTCACACCTACACATCCTGTCCAGCTTCTCTGAGTCTCCAGTCCCTCAAAGCTGCAGTCTGCACACAATTCCACAATGACTTCCTTGTTGGAAAATCTACCAGGTCTTTGAGCTCAGGGCCTACCACCTAAGACAAGTAACTGCTTCTCCTTTTCCAGATTCCTGGGAGGGGAATCTGATGTGCTCAGCTCATATTTTCCAGCCAGTTTCCACACAAGGCACAGGTTATTGGCTGCTCTCTGGTTGGGCATCCCTGGGTCAAATGTTCACCCTGGTCTAGTCATAGCTGGCTGAGGAAGGGAGGACCAAGTGATCTGGGACTGTACCTTTTGATAGGGAAGCACCCTGAAATCCAGTAAATGCTCGGCTCTTCTTCACTCCCTTTTTCTTTATAAGGCTGCTTTACACACCTGGTTTAGCACTTAATTTTAAATAGCCTCCTGATGCTTTCCAATTGCCTTCTATTTATTTTCTAGGTTTCTAGAGAACCACATCTTATCATCATTATATCTGCAACGCCTAGCAGAGTGCTAAGAACACAGTGGACACTTAAAAATGATTTGTTTTGGGGCTTCCCTGGTGGCGTAGTGGTTGAGAGTCCGCTGCCGATGCAGGGGACGCGGGTTCGTGCCCCGGTCCGCGAGGATCCCACATGCCGCGGAGCGGCTGGGCCCGTGAGCCATGGCCGCTGAGCCTGCGCATCCGGAGCCTGTACTCCGCAACGGGAGAGGCCACAACAGTGAGAGGCCCACATACCGCCAAAAAAAAAAAAAAAAAAAATGATTTGTTTTATTAGAGTTCATTGTGGGGTAGAACAATGCAGATGATCAAGAAGAATTCCTGAGGGAGGGAGACGCAAGAGGGAAGAGATATGGGAACATATGTATATGTATAACTGATTCATTTTGTTGTAAAGCAGAAACTAACACACCATTGTAAAGCAATTATACTCCAATAAAGATGTTAAAAAAAAAAAGAAGAATTCCTTTATTCCTTCCTTTGCCCACAAAAAGATCTTTGGAATTAGAAAGAGAATATCAAATGTGATCCCGAGTCTTTAACCTCACTGGCTTAGCTACAGCATATACAGAGAAGGAAATGAATTTGACCCTTTAGTACACAAACTCCAAATCTCCTTCCAAATCTTGCTCAAAGAGGCATCTAGGCCAATAGCTCTCAACCTGGAGTAATGCTCCCATGAACTATATCCTTGCTCTGATGCCATCCTCTTATCACCCATTCAGAGAAGTCTACTAGAATTAAAATAAATGACTCTTACACTATTATAGTGGTAAGCTTGATTCTGCTCTGCTTTGCAAAAAAAATTAGCTTCAAAATCTAAGTATTAAATTACTAGTAACTAATTATTAGTAAACATATTACAATTGGTATTGTGATTGACAGTGGTTAATATAAGACATTCTGCTGCCCACAGCTGAGATGACACTAATTCTATCAATAAGAATGTTTTCTGCCATTAATAACAGAAAACCCAACTTGAATAGTCATAAACATAAGGAAATGTATTAGCTGGTGTGGTGGCTTGAATCATGCTCATAATTCTTTGAAATTCCTCTCATCAAAGTTGGGATCCTCTCCCTATGTCTAGGGTAACCATAGTGACTGATTGATAAAGAGACTACTGTGGAAATGACAGACTGTGGAGATAACAGAATATGACATCCAAGGCTAGGTCATAAAAGAAATACAATTTCTGCTTGGTTCTCTCTGTTCGCTTACTCTTGGAATCCAGCCACCATGATTTGAGGAAGCCCAAGCAGTTTGTGGAGAGGTCCACTTGACAAGGGCCATGACTCTCACACTGACTGAGCCAGCACCAACTCTCCAGCTATGTGAGTGAGCCATCTAGAAGTGGATTCTCCAGCCCCTAGTTGAGCTGCTCCAGCTGATACCTCATAGAGCAGAGACAAGCCTTCCCCACTGAGCCCAGCTGACATTGCAGATTCATGAACTAAATAATGATAACATGTTATTTTAAGTCACTAAGTTTGGGGAAGGTTTGTTACACAGCAATAGGTAATTGATATGTCTAACCTAAAAGGAAGCCCAAAGGTAGATCAGATTTCAGAGTCATTGATTCAACAATTCTATCATTTATTATTGACTGTTTTTCTTCCCTTTTGTCTGTTCTAGGTTATGTGAACATCATCCTAAATCTAGTTCCCTCATGTTTATAGAATGGCTGCCAGGAACAGTTAGACCTTCCTCTTTTTTTTTTTTTTTTTTAACTTATTTAATTAATTTATTTATTTATGGTTGCTTTGGGCCTTTGCTGCACGCAGGCTTTCTCTAGTTGCACCAAACGGGGGCTACTATTTGTTGCGGTGCATGGGCTTCTCATTGCATTGGATTCTCTTGTTGTGGAGCACAGGCTCTAGGCACACGGGCTTCAGTAGTTGTGGCTCGCAGGCTCTAGAGCACCGGCTTAGTAGTGGTGGAGCATGGGCTTACTTGCTCAGCGGCACATGGCATCTTCCCAGACCAGGGCTTGAATCCATGTACGCTGCATTGTTAGACGGATTCTTAACCACTGCACCACCAGGGAAGCCCTTGCTTAGCCCTTCTTAGTCACTATCTCCCCATCCTTCACTAGTTTCCTTTCACTGCTCTGGACCATCTCCAGATTCCACCTTCCTTCTTCACTTCCTGGACTGGCTAAAAGTAATGAGGACTCAACTTTTCTACCTGGAGTTTTCCTGCTCATCACTTTTGACATTGTGCTGACCCCTTTACTTTTTTTTTTTTTTCCTCCGGTACGCGGGCCTCTCACTGTTGTGGCCTCTGCC
>NC_041224.1:170616796-170639795 GCF_002837175.3 Physeter macrocephalus
CCACGGTATGTGGGACCTTCCCGGACCGGGGCAAGAACCCGTATCCCCTGCATCGGCAGGCGGACTCTCAACCACTTGCGCCACCAGGGAAGCCCGTGCTGACCCCTTTAAACACAGCACAACGTTGTGATGGAGTTCAGCAAATATTTCATTTCCCAAAATTGAATAGGATAGTTCTGGAAAAAAAATAACTTGGTGGATTAAGCTTAGGATGTCCAGAGTAGACATCTATTCAGAGTCTGATCATGAGAACCACACCTCCTTCCACTCCAAACTTGTACTCCTAGGAGAAGCTACTATATCTTCCCATGATTTCACTCCCCTAATCAGTTGATTGGTTCATGAGAAGGCATCTCACCTGAGCAGTGTCAATCACAATCTTTCTCTAGAATCTTTTTTTCAAACTATAGCCAGGAAAAAACAGTTAGTCTTTTTTTTTTTTTTTTTTTTTTGTGGTAACCGGGCCCCTCACTGTTGTGACCTCTCCCGTTGCGGAGCACAGGCTCCAGACGCGCAGGCTCAGCGGCCACGGCTCACGGGCCTAGCTGCTCCGCGGCATGTGGGATCTTCCCGGACCGGGGCACGAACCAGTGTCCCCTGCATCGGCAGGCGGACTCTCAACCACTGCGCCACCAGGGAAGCCCATAGTCTTCTTTTTAGCAATAGAAGACACTTCGGTGGCCATGTCTCCTAGGAAGAAGTCAATATATAATAAAAGAGAGTGAAATTGATATGCTTCCAAAGGCATTAGACTTCTTGGTTCCATTCAGTCCTGAGGGAAGATGCACCCTGTTCTTCCCTTGTACTAGTACATAAGCCACATCAGTTATAAACCCATAAATGGCATCTTTTGCCTAAGTTAATGCATGTTTAGTTTCTGACACTTAAACACAAGAGACTTGATATGAGTTCTCAGAAAACTAGGTCCCTGCAAGATTCTTTGAAACTGGGTCTTTGGCATTTTCATCCCATTGTGATTTGCATACATTTTCATTTGCTTTAAGTGCTCACCTCTTAGTATTTTGTTTATGACACGGAGGACTGGAAAAAAAAATATGGTCTTTAGAGACAGAAAATCTGAGTTTAAATTCTGGCTTTAACCCTTTTTTGTGATAGTGCAAGGGCCTCTCTGAGCCTCAATCTCTTTTCTATAAAGTGGGGATAAAAATAATCTTTGCCCTAGCAACATCTTGGGGTCATTATGAGGATCAAAATAAGAAAACGAGGAGGGATGGGGCCATACTCATCTTTGCACTCCTAATGTCTACCATAAGGCATGGAACAGTGGTGTAGATACTGAACAAATACTTGATGAACAAAAGAAAAAAAAATGAAAGCATTTTGTACATTTCAAAATACTATTTAAATGTAAATTAATATGATTAAGACCACAACAGCGGAGTATATATATAAATATTTTCATTGGCAGGATGAGTTGATCTTGGGCTGAATGACAATTTCAGTGTTGTGAACAAAACTTCCTGTAAACAAGATGTGAAGTGAATGGAACTTTTGTCCACCATCCCTCCGTCCCCTCTTTGGTTATGCTCCTTCTGGTCCAGATAATGTGTCAGAGTGTCTCTGATCCCAAGTTCTAAAAGTAGCCAATGCTCTGCAGCTGCTGGATGCTGTTGCAGAAGCATCAAGATGGAGGCGATGGTGAAGAAAGAGGTTATTAAAATGATCTAAGGCCCTTTCACTTATAATTAGCACATAACCTTACTTCTCCATTTAAAGCATCAACACAGCTAAGGCTCCCACAAAAGTCTCAGGATGCAAATTGCCCATTTGTGACTCCTTTTTCCCTTCCTAATCACCCATGTAGAACTTTACAAAGAAGACACAGGGACTCAAGAAGCACAGTTGCCCGGGGCCATTCAGTGTACGGACAAACAGACCTACACACTGTATTATAATATAGCAAAGTGTAGCCACCAAGGTTTATAATGATAATTCTGAATCATCATCAAGTAAAACTTTACACATAGCATAGTTTGGCTACTGAGGCAAGGAAGTGGTCAATACTTCATTTAAAAAATCCATCAACATGACTAAAATTATTTTAAAGGTTTATTGCTTCAGAAAGTATGTTCGGAATTATCTGAAACACATTTGACAAAATGATTCATTTTCCAATTATTCAAAAGAATCTTAGTTTTTGGAGATCACTGTTTATCCAATGGTTCAGTAAGTTAATTGTAAGCATTAGATGCCCATAACATAAAAATCCCAACCCTTAACGTTGTACAGTAGGTGAAAATGAACAGTCTCCCAACAATAATAAGTATATTTGATTGGGATAAAAATGTTTTGCCTCACTAACCTTGACTTTTAATTTGTAAGGGAAACCTGTCTTTGGTCAAATTTCCTACAGTTAAAGATTGTTGAAAAAACTGAATTATCGTGGGCTTTGGATTTTTCTTTTATCCCCACCAATAGATCACTAAATTGTTGTTAATTGTTTGAAACAAATCATCTCCCACTTTCCTACCTTAATAGATGTAATATAATATGTAAGCCATACAGAAGAAATGCATGTTTGCATTTCTCACTGTTCTCTCACAACAGTGAGAGGGCCAGAGGGACTGGGTGAGAGAAGAGCGGAAGAAGGGTAGAAACTGGGGACAGAGGAATATGGGGTGGGATTCGGGGTAAAGGAGATAGTGTGGGCCATTGTAAAGACATTTGCTTTTACTCTGAATAGACTGCGAAGCCATTGGAGGATTTGGAGTAGAGGAATGACATGAACTGATTTAACATTTATATAGATCAGCTGCTGGCTTGAGGATAGACTGTAGAGAGCAGGAGGAGAGGTGGAAGCAGAGAAACTGCTAGCTGATGAACTACAATAGAGGTGAGGGAGATGGGTCGCTGGGACCAAGGTGGTAATATGGCAGTAGTGAAGATGTGAGGATTAAATGATATAACACATGCACAGAAAACAGCATCATGATTGGCACAATCAGTGCCCAGTAGACACTGGCTAGTATTACATCATTCTGAACCCCAAGACTCATCAATAAATGGTTGGTTGATTGAATGGCAGAGCCAAGTGAGTGATTACAAATTAGAGAGTCAATAGCAGGATTAGAAAAGGAACTTTTTTTTTTTTTAACATTTCGGCATAGATCAACCAAAATGAAGTGGAATTGAATCAAACCTAAAGAATTCACGCTCCCCCTCATTGAACTGTCTGCTTGGATTGTTTTTTAAATTACATACATACACACACGAAAAATCGAAAAATCTGTGGTCAAAATGGTTGTTGAATTGCTGCCATTGCTCAGAATCCAGCCTGACCTTGCAGCACTCCTAGATATTAAAAATCCTTTCCATGGTCTTACATTTTTTGGTTTAACAAGCATAAGAGGCCATGAACTCCAATATCTGAAGCAAACGTGTTAAACATCTGGGATCTGGCACAAGTTTCGCCTGTGGGATGCTTTGTTTGGGCAAACTTTTATTGAATTGAAAAATAAGTAAGGACTGAGTTTCAAAATATTCGTGTAACCTAGTAAAACTATTCCTCTGAAGCCCGAGTCAAAATACAGAGTTCTTCAAACCAACTAATAAACTTAATTTAAAATCAGGCTAGAAATCAGTTCTTAAAACACAGAGTGGTGTCTAAAGGGAATCAAGCTGACATATCCAGAACTCTTGCTCCAACAAGAAGATGGCTAGTCTGAATTAAGTGGATTTTTCTAGACTAAAGGCTGCAGTTCACAACCACTCGAAGAAAGTCCATGACATTTGCAGGAAGGGCACCAGTCTGCAGTTTTGGGCAACCTCTGTCACTTAAACACAGATGATCTTGGGCAATTTACTTTACCTCTAGACTTAAGTTTCCTGTATATCCTATAAAAGTGGGAAAGAACAACTGCCCCATGGGTCTTAGAAATTTACAAGCGTAAAAAAATAGAATAATAAGGGTGACAGAACATTTAAAAGCTCTATACGTATAGGTACATAGGAGAAGAGGAAATATTGGGAGGAGGAAATAGAATGCAAGAGATTATTATTAGAAGATGGGAGAGATCAAACAAGCTGAACAAAGCTTTTAAAGAAGAGAAGCCAAGGGTGGTCTTCCAGAGTGTTCTTCAGGGCAGGATTGTATTCTTTTAGTATCTCCCCGAAGTGCCCAGGGCAGCATCCACTGACTGACAGACAAACACATCCCTCTCAGCTTCCACCATCTACATCCTGACATTCTAAAGGGTGGGGTGAGGGTTAGGGTTAAGGCCAACAACCTACCCCATTGTGTCTGGCAGGCAGAAGGATGGAAGTAAAGCAGGAACATGTCTTCTGAAAGGGGGACAGAAATCATTTTTAAAACCCACCTTTCCCTTTTAAGAGGGACCGCTAGTCCCTGCAAAGTATTTTGTGCAGCTGAGCATCTGGAGGGGTTTTGGCCTGAATGGTGAGCTGGGAGCTGAGTTTGAGAGTATGCATTCTGCATCCTAGAGCCAGATGAATTTGGAGTTTGTGGACTTCATGGGAAGGAGGGACAAAGAGGCCAGTTGAATGGAAGAGGAAGAATGGCAGAGGACCTACTGAAACAGCTGGGATGAAGAGCTGAAATGTAAATTACTCTCTGTCCCACCCTCCACTCTCAAACCCTCAGTAAATGTTGACTCCATACACAAATGAAAACAGTGTTTGTATTAGTTTCCTAGGACTGCTGTAACAAAGTACCACAAACTGGGTGGCTTAAAACAACAGAAATTTATTCTCTCCCAAGTCTGAAGGCTAGAATTCCCAAATCAAGGTTTCAGCAGGACCATGCTCCTTTGAGGCTCTAGGGAAGAATCCTTCCTTGCCTCTCTCCCAGCTTCTGGTGGCTCCTGGAAATCCTTGACATTCCGTGCCTTACAGCTACATCACTACACTTCTGCCTCCATATTCACGTGGTCTTTTTCTCTCTGTATATCTTTGATATGCCCTCTCCTCTTCCTATAAGGATGTTAGTCATTGGATTTGGGGCTCACCCTACTCCAGTGTGACCTCATCTTAATTTGATTGATTATCTGTGCAAAGACCCTATTTCCAAATAAGGCCAACTCTGATGTTCTGGACGGGTATGAATTTGCAGGGGGGACACTATTCAATCCACTACAGTGTTGTTTCATCTTTTTTTGTGTAAAAATCAGAGTTTCATGTCAGAATCAACTGGCAAGGGACTGGGGGTTGGGGGACCGTGTTGGTGGTGAAATGGCCTATGAACCAAGTAAATTCAGAGAAGTTCAGAGTTTGAAGTCAGAGGTGACCACCTCCCATGAGAGCGTTCAGAAATCTGGAAAGGCTTCGGAATTCTACAGGGCTTGGAATGAGGAGTTCAAGGCTATATTATCTAGATCTCATGGGCCAGGAGACCACAGCTGACTTCCGGGTTATCAATGAAAGAAAGATACCTGGAAGAGGGGAAAACAAGCGGAAGAGAAGGAAGAAGAGGAAAAAAGGTGGGGAGATGAATAAGAAAGACAGATGCGTTTTTAAAGGGAGACCAAGGAGAAAGAAAGCAGGGTTAAGGAGCTAATGTAAGACCTGGTGTATTAAAAGTGCTCAAGATAAGTTTGGAGAAGAAAGAAAAGGAGAAAGAGAGGGAGGGAGGAAGAGATGTGCATGGGAGGCCTCATACAGTGTCACCAAAATTGCCTCCACTGTCACCCAGAGCTGTCCACATCGTGGTGGCTTGCTCATGACCCTGATCAATTTCAAAGACGAGAGCACCATGTGGGAACCCTTATCGCTTCTCTCTCTGTATCAGTGTTCTGTGGACTAAAGAGGTCGCAGTGCATTTTCCATCCAAGGGCCCTGAAGTCTTTTTTTCCGATAACGCGTATTCTGTCTCAACTCTAATTTGAGTTGCTGCATACTTGTGGTCTCCTTGTGGATTTTGCTGTCCCTCACTGTGCCACAGTTTACCTTACTGAATTCCCATGAAAGGATATGACAGTGGTCTAAATTAGTGAATGTCCTTCAGCACAGAAGGGCAAGGAGAATCCTTGTGGATTAAGCAAATAGCTTTCAGATCACTTGAGATACAAACAGTTTAAATAGCTCAGGATTGGAAAGATTCTGTGGTTTAGGGGAAAGAGAACTACTAGACCAGGAATCAGGAGACCTATAAGCCAATCTACCACTAGGTTACCTGGAGCAAGTCAATCCCCTATTCTCAGCCTCGGAATCTTCATTATAAGGCAATTGGACCTCATGACATGATTTCTAGATCCTTTCGGCTGTCATGGTCTATATGGAAGCATTATCAATAAAATCCAATTAAAATGACCTCCTTAGGACATCAACAGTGTATTGGAAGAGTGAAAATGTTGCTGGAAACCACATTCCCACTTTGTACAAAGTTGAGATGAAATGGACCTGATTTCAAGTTGAAATGAAATGAAATGAAATGAGAAGGAAACTGCTAAGAGTATGCTGAGAGAAGTGAGGCCACTTTGGTCCTTCAAGTTCCAAGAACTGTTTATAAACTGAGTCGTTGCTTGGGTGAATGGCTTGGATATTTGGAATATTTGAGGTGAAGAAAGGCATGGGGCAATTGCTGCTTGCTAGGATAATAGGGAAGAAAATCACCAAGCATTTCCACATACATCATCTTATTTCTCAAAACAACAAGGAGGTGAGTATCATTAACCCCATTTCACAGATGAGGAAAGTAAGGCTCAGAGAACCCAGGCAACTTATTCCAGGTCACAAACTGATAAGTGGCAGAACTGGGACCCAAACCCATGTCTATTCAACTCCAATCCCAGTGTTCCCTCTGCCTCCCCAGATTGACACTATTATACCCAGTTGTCTGAGCCAGAACAAAATTCCTGTAAAGAACCTGAGTTGTGCATACATCACTTTTTCATCCTCTAGTGTAAGGAACACAGGCATGCTTTTGAATTGAGAGTGATGGCTATCTGGCCAGAGGCCAGAGCAAAGAACTGTTTGAGCAGGGATTCTTAAGCAGGTCAAATCCAAGAACAGAGTAGAAACTTGAAAAATATTTGTTGAGGAGTCAAGTGAATACAGGGTTCAGGGTTAACATTTTTTCAGGTTACAAGGAAAATCTGAGGCTCAGAGAGGCCAAGGGTCTTGCCCTAGGTCAAGAGAGACCTAGAAAAGTTCTCTCTTTTTCCAGAGAGAGCTGGAAAAAGAACCAAAGATGTCTAGACTTCCAGACTAGAGATATTCCCACCGCATCACCATAACTCCTAAGGCCAACAGAATTTTTCCTATACATTTAATTAAATGCAGTACACTTTAGGGGGAAGTGAATGCTAACCTCCAGCCAAGAACATTTATTTGCCTAATGGGTTAATAAGAAAATGACTCTGCTGTTTCGGAAGCTAATAGGTGGCCTGGTTAATGTAATTTTCAGTTTTGATATTGGTCCATGAGCCATTTTTGTTTATCTTAGCATTCTTTCCTCAGGTATGGTATGTACTAACCATAATTACTGGGAATAGGAGCCCCGTCACTCACTCAGGAAGCAATTGACGGACTCTCAGGGAGTGGATGACAGCTTTCATGAGTGTATTTGGTCTTTTAGATCAAAAAATGGATCCTTGGGTTTCTCATCCTCCAGGAGCCACCTCATCTGCATCCCCGGGACCACTTCTCAAAGGACCCCAGAACTCAATCTCTAGCGTCAAACTCTCTCCTCCAACACATACTTCTGACCGTCTTCAGAATACCTCCACCTGGATATGTTACAGCCACCTCAAAGCCAGCAGAGTCTACCTGTCCAAGGCTATCTAACTGTGCAATTAAGACCTATGCACTTCCCTGTATGTAAATTATACCTCCACACAAAAATAAAAATAACGGAGCAAGTTTAAAATGGAGTTCATCTTCCCCTACTTCCCAAACCCCTCCTCCTGAGGTATTTCTCGTCTTGGTTCAGGGTGTGCCTTAGCTCCATAAGCCTCCACACCCAGTACATCAGCAAGACCTATTGATTCTGTCTACTACAGTTCTCCTGATTCTTTCCCCTTCTCTCCATTTTCTCTTGACAATTCTCATCATCATATTCATTTGAATGACCCTGACCCCCTACTTTGTGCCAGGTGCTATGCTAGCCCTTAAACCTACAGTGATGGCAACATATAAATGGTGTCTTGAAGGAGTTTGCATTTTAGAACTCTGCACGGTAATCACAACCACAGGAACACAGGTAACAGGAGTGTTTCATTCCACACAGGAATAGAGGGCGGAGTTGGCAGTGTGGTTGTAGGGTTTCAGGGATGGGTCTGGAAAGCTCAGAGAGGAGCTGACCTCTGAAGGGAATACTGACAGATGAAGAGGCATCTGGCAAGTGGACAAAGAGAAGCGCTGCCAATGAGAGGAGCTCTAGCAAGAGCAGCTGGAGGGAATATATAAGCCTTTCCGGCTGGCGGAGAGGGGTGTTGTTTGTTTGAGAATTTGTTATGAAGGAGGGGAAAGTGATTGGAGGTGGAACTGGAGAAGAAGGCAAGAACCAGAACATGGAAGGCTTTGTCAATCATGTTCAGGAGTTTGAACTTTACCCCATGGGCAGAGGGGGCGCTGGGTGTCAGTAAAGACTTTTAAGCAAGGAGCTTGTCAGCCTTCTCTTCAGAAAGATCAACTTAGAGGTAATGATCTTTTATGTGAACAACCTGCAGTATTTTGCTTGACTTCCATTTCTCCCATCTCCATACACCACTTCCAAAGTGATCTTCCTAAAAATAAGACCATGTCCCTTTCCTAATTAAAAAGCAAAACAAAATAAAATACAAACCCTACCACAGTCACCCCCATAGCAGACAGCAGCAATTCCCAAACTATAAGGAAAATTATTGCTGGAGATGTTGATAGTTGTTCTGGGGAAAAAAACATTTCCCTTCCAAATAAGTTTGATTCACCTTTATACAAAAATTAACCAGGTTTCCTTTCCATTGTAGGACTTCTCAGAGGCTTTAATTTTCTAATATCAATTGTGAATCTTTCAAAAAGGGACTCAGAATTCAGATTCCCCAATCTAGTAAACAAGCGAACTCTTCAGGCTTGGAGCACTGGTTAGCATCTTGGTGGGCTAGTGTTCTGTGAAATTCTGGTCTCTACAATGAAGTCCAAACTCATTTAGATGAATAGGGCCATCAATAATGTAAAGAATTCCATTGCTCCCTGCCGTACACACACCCTTGAATCCTCTGCTCCACCACATTGGTCTTCTCAGTGTCCTTTCCTTCCTATGCCTGAGGACTTCATGGTCATCCTTTAAGTCGCAGCTAAACCTCAATTCCACTGTGAAAAAGGGGTGTACGGGTGAAGGTTGCAAAGATATAGGTGGATCTGAGTAAAGGTTACTGTCCATAAAACCACAGTATGTTCTATTAGGGAAGAGTTTGGATGAATAATTCTATAATCTGTGAATTTATGAAAAGTGTTAGACTACATTTTACAAAGAAAGGTAAGGGTGATTTGTTACTGTCAGAGAAACCCTGGTCTTTAGAGACCGTGCACAGTCCTGAGTTTAAACGGACTCCAGTTTTTCCCAGCCTCTGCTCCAGATTACCCGGAGACCATAGGCACCATGTCAAGCTGCTAGATGCCACGATGGACTAGGGACAAAGAGTATTGGAAAGATTTTTTAAAGGGCATTTCTGGTAATGAGTGGGGGTAGCCTGGCTCCTGACGAAGGGGTGTTGGAACGAAGGAAGTCGAGCCTGGAAAGGAGAGATTGGAGGTCAGAAAGGACTCTGAGAGTGAGTCCTCAGGAAGGACAGCCGCAGGGAAGACCCAGGGTCAGAACGCTGGATAAAGATTCTTTCTTTTTTGAGCAGGGATGACAGGAGAAAAATGAGAAAAGGGAAGTCGTGTCTTTGCTCAGGAAGGGATGTTCTGGAGACTGGGGAGAGGCTCTGTGTGCTTGGGAAAGAAGAGAAGAGGAGGTGGAGGGAGAAGAGGTCAAAATGCATCCATAGTCTTGTACTTTGCCCCTCAGACCCAGCTGTGCTTTCACGGGACAGGACCCGACCACCAACTCGCAACTTTGGGATGGAGATCAGGCAGTAGGGGTCAGGGGACGGTGAAGAAAAGGAAAGAAGAGAGAGAAGAGAATAAAGGGAAGAAATGAGAGGAGGAAGAGGAGGAGAATGAAGGAGGCTCCTAACCCCAAGCCCACAACCTTACTCAGAAGTAAAGCAAGGAAACGGAGTTCACATTCCCGAGGAGGAACAAGAGAAGCTCCATCTCTATCCTCGTCCTCTTCTTTCCCACCTCAGCCTTCAGCAGGTTGTTGAGGAATCAACAAAGGAATGGAGTGGGGCTAAGTGAAATCTGGTGAAAATTAAGAAGCAGAGTAGACTTGAGGCAATCTCCCAGGATGGAAGCTTGCAGCTAGAGGGAATGAGTGTGAAGAGCAGAATATTTATTAGCTGAGTATTAGCAGAGTACTGGCTCAGTATTAGCTGGAGGAAGCAGCATCCTTTCCTTCCAGAGCCCTTCTCTACAGCTGCTCCAAATGAGGCAACCAGCTCCTTTTCCACTTGCCTTATTGTCACAAAATTCTTGCAGTACACCTGGGAGCTCTTCACCACCTACTTGAGAAAAGTTCTGGCTTTTATGATGGAAAATGATGCCACGAGTCTTTTAAAAGTTGTTCTGAGGGCCCTAAGAGGTTATACATTGAAAGTTGCAACAGGAAAAAAGCAGGAAGCGAGAGGGCCTAGCTCTCCCCCAGTGTGCATAGATTCTGAGCTGAAAGGATCCTCTTGACTAACTGCGGTTTTACTGGAAAAAGTCAATTAAGATTTCAATAGTGCCTTTGCACTTAAAAATGCTGCCTTTGCAGCAGTGTTATTGGCCCACATATCTGCTTTTCCGAAAGACTGGGAAAACGCTGTGTGGAAATGCCAAGCTTGGGGTGGACATCTCTGTGGGGGTCTTTTTCAAAGTGGAACTGGAAGAAAATGAAACAAAATAAGACAACACAAAATTGTAAGACTACAGAATCGCTGTAAAGAGCTAAGTTATTTGCAAACACCACAGCTTGGTTTCAATAACTTTTTTTTTTTTTTTTTGGTAAAATTTTTAAGAGCAGAGGATGGAGGACATTAACAAATATAAGAGCAATCCATGCTCCTCTTTATGGACAAATTATAAGTCGTTTGTACATTAAAGCTCAGAAGAACTCAAGGCATGTGTTTGAAGTATAGTAGCTACCTTGTGATAGAAGCCAGTTCTGCAACATCAAATGCATTCTCAGTAGAAAGTAGGATAGCAAGAATTGGGAAAAAGGCTAGGTAGAAACCAAAACAATCCTCCCCAAACAAAAACTACTTTTAAGTGGCATCCAGCTATCCAATGACTCTCTGGTAGTCCTAAATCAGCATTAAATTAAAAACATCAAATCTTGATAAATAGGTATCATAAGGACCTTGGTGCTTGCATCCATGCACAATTTACCCCTACATTCATCTTACATTATTGCTCAAGAATACTCCAAATTCCTGAAAAAAATGTTGCTAGTCACTGCCTGTCAACATGTCATTTCCTCTTTGAGAGAACACCAACAATGACAATATAATCGATCATTCCTGTGTTGACACCTATTTTCTTACCCTAATTGTCTGTTTCACTGATGGATGCTGGTGAAGACTCATTACTAGGAAGCATTAGCAAGTCAAAGATTCTAATCGGATGCTGTCACTTCCCCGGCCTCCCCGGCCTCCCCACCCACCCACCCCCGGCCTCCCCACCCCCGGCAAAAAAAAAAAAAACCTACCAAAGTGATAAATCTTGCCTCAGTGCACTCCTTTTTGTCCTGAAACTTCTTGATTATTTTTTTAAAAAACATCTTTTAGCTACTTACGTTAGGGATTCTAATGAAGCTATCAGCCATCTGCTAAGTAAAGGCATTAAGAAAATTGAGAACAAAAATATCAACAAGAAAGAACAATCTGTATATCTGTATGACAGTTGATGAGCATTGGCCAATTTCAAAATAATGAAGAGCTTTACTAAAATTTTGCTTTTCTTTTTCCATAGAGATTAAAACATTGCATTTCAAGGTACACACAAACAGTATCCAAAAGAAAGAAAATTTTTAGCTAACATTGATTTTGTGTTTCCTTTCAGTGTATTTAGTAAGCCTAAGCAGAGACATCTTATTCTAAATTTCAAACATGTTTCTGAGGATGTTCATAAGAATTTTTGTTGTATGAAATAGACATGTCAATAATTATGAAAATCTAACCAAAATCATTTTGTTCACACTGCTAAAATGCACCCACCACGCTGTATTCCAGTTTTGTCTCAGAAGCTACATAAACCCTTAGATAAATATCTTATCAGGGGCTTGTATCTATCTCGTTCATCTCTCTGAATCCAGAAACTGGCCCAACCAAAGAGGGGTGGGTAGGTGCTTAACCAAAGTGTGCTCTCCTCTTACAATGAAAACCTTCTACAAACAGGATTTCATGCGCTGAGAGGAGAGAAAAGAATAGTTGCTCCTTTACCGTGTCATCTCTCTCTGGTGACCCTCTTGGCTCACCCAGATGAAGAGTTTGTACATATCACAGTAAACACTCAGTCCACAAGAATACATTGAAACCACCGAAAATGAAGTAATCAGACCCGCTGAAATGTTTTTACCATCTGGGAAAATAACACCCCAAGGGCCAAGACAGCTACCTAAGAAAATTTCGAAGTACATTTTCCAGGCCTGAGAGGCTACAGGTAGGTGGATTCTGTGCCAGTTAGAAAGTGTTATGATTGGCAAATGGCTGTGAAACTCTCAAATTGCAGTTTAATGGAAATGCTGGCTGTCATCCCCAAAGTACATTTCAAGAAATCACAAAACTTTAGAATTAAAGGCAGCTGAATGGAAGGTTTCATCCACATTGAACCCAGAAGATTAGGTGGTAACACAAGAACTTTTGCAGGTGTCCCAGCTCTTAATCTGGCACCTCTTCTACCAGAGTCCTTCATTCTTCCAGCCCTGATGGAACAGAACGGAGCGGGGTTCATGTGACAAGCTCTCAGCCCAGCTCGGAGATGGGGCAACGCTGATGAGGGGGGACAGGTGCGGAACGGCTTGACACCTCAGGGTCCAAGGGGACAGCCAGCCCCAGCAGACTCCAGCGGAGGGGGCACAATGCTGAGATTTGAAGAGCAGGCTTATCCCCAGTCTTGTGAAAATAATAACACCCGACTATTCCCAAGGGGTGGCCGAAGGCAACAGCTTTTTGGGTTCTGTGAGCCTCTGTATCTGTTTCCCAAATGCCTGGGGTTTGGCCCTACAGTACATACACGCTTAGCCCCAGGGCATTTTTCCCTTAAGTTTTTAGTTTAGGGTATTTTAAGGTAAATTGATCCCACATGCTTCTGATTCATTTACACTGAACTCATCAGACTATGTTTGGAAAGAACAATCTGCAGGCCAAGAAGCTCTTTGAGGCTGCTTTTATGAATCTTTCTGTGCCCTTTTTCTTAGAAGTAGGAAGCCACGTCTTGACATGAACAAATAAAATGCAAGTCCTAGAGACTCAGGTCTGGTTCCAAATGTGGCACCTCTGAAACCCATGGGTCCTCAAATCACCAAGACAAGGCTGCCCCTCCTTCTTTTTCAGAAGTGAAAGGAAACCTTACCCTCGAGTTGTGTTGAGCCTGAGTCAGTCATTTGGAGCGGCTCTCGGTGCAGAGCTCACATAGCCTTCAGCATTCTAACTCCACACCCAGTCCTGACACCTAAGCCTCCCCACCCAGTGGGAGCCCAGGGCTCAGGGCCACCTCTGCTCTCTGCTCTGTGGATCTGGGTCCGCACACTGGCAAGTCTGTAGGAAATTGTCCTTTCTCTTCTGAGCTATGAAACTGGGGCGGTATGTAGTTGATTTGTTACTGGTGTTACTGTTAATATCATTTGAACCTGACGGAGAGGGCACAATGGGAAATGGTTTGGAAGAGCTTTGTTTTAGGAAGGAAGAATTAACATATCCCCTCTGGAGGCTGACTGGAACCAGGAAATGTTTGACTTTACTCCTTCCCCTTTTAGTATAAAAGAAGCCTGAGGTCTAACTCAAGCAAGATGGTTCTTTGGGACATGAGTCCACCGTCTTCTCGGTCTGCTGGCTTTCCAAATAAAGTTGCTGTTCCTTGCCTCAACAATTAGTTGCTCAATTTATTGGCCTGTCATGCAGAGAGCAGTACAAGCTTGGACTCGGTAACAGGGCTGACTCCTGGGATGGGACACAAAGGTAGCTGTCCCCACCTGTTCTCCCATCTGTGACTTGCGCCTTTGACTCTCTCTGTCCCTGCCTGGGGTACCAAGGTTGAAGGGAATTCAGGTCCCTGACCAGGAAAAGAAAAATGAACCCTACACGTAAGAAAAGATGTTGAGGGCAAGGTGACCAGGGCTTGGGCCACATTTGTCTCCCTCTCTTTATGCAATGAGCTCTCAACTCCACCTATTGATTAAAGGTTTTAAGATTCCCCATGCCTGGGCCCTACCTAAGACCGACTAAATCAGAATCTCTGGGGGTGAGGCCCAGGAAGTCAGGTTTTTTTCTAGAAAGCTCCACTGGTTATCTACTACTCAGTCAGGGATGACGGCCACTGATTTAAAGTAACTTGATACATGCCTATTCCAGAAAATTACCTGGAAATAATCTACATCAAGGGGCATTGTTTGTTGTCTTCCAATTGAATGGAATAAGATTCAGGCTTGATGCTCTCCCCTCCCTCCTCCACCACCATTTCTCTCCCCACCCTCACTCCTTATCATGTTGTTGACGATCTCACTCTCCGGAGAGCTTTTCAAGCCAGTACACAATAAACTAAAGAGAACGAGAACCAACCCCAAATGCTGAATCATCTACGATGCCAAAATGAACCAAACACAAGATCTCTTCAAATATTTAATCAGTTTGGAGACCTCTGCCTTCCAACCCAGTTGTGTAAAAATTCTAAAGAAAGCATGATGAAGGGGTCCTCAAAGAAAACGTTGGGCTAAAATGGAGAGGAGACTGGGTTTGGGAAGACAGAACATAACATGTGCCTTAAGGCCTTCTGAAGGAATTCTACCGTGGATTAAAAAAAAAAAAATACTCAAATGAACAAGAAAGGATTAAACAGTTATACAGATTTAAGGACAACTAAAACTTCTTTTATGGCTGAAAATACCAGACATGGCTTTGAAATAGACTCTTTAAAAACCCTTAGATCCTGTTGTGGTTTCTTTCCATAGGCTTCTCTGTACATGCAAGCAGCAAGCTAGCTACACCCAGCATCCCCAGGAGCATTTTGGGCCTTGGCAAAGAAGCAATCAGCGGGAGATAGAAAGAAGGCCTGGAGGAGTGAGAGGAAGTGGTTCACAGTTTTTGAACGTGGACTCAGACCCCAGCCAACCTAATCTATTTTCTTTGAAAAAATATGGAAATAAACTGAAGGCCTTGAAAAATCACCATCGATCTCAGGTTAGGGTGCCAATGATAATGCTTTTTGATAACTGCGTCATAGCAACTGGGGAAGCATGTCCTTCAAAGTGACGGGGTTTATAATAATACAGGCGTGGTCGGGACTCGGGGCTGACTCCCCAGGAGACGTTCAGCAGGAAGGGTGTCCCGTCTTTCTCGCTCTCATTCTCTCTCTGGTTTCTTCGCTTCTCCTGTCCCTTGGTGCTGTTGAGAGGCAGTGTCAGAGGCTCCAGCCCGGGGCTCAGAATGGGTACTGAGACACGTATATCCGCAGTCGGATCACGGAGCTGCCTCTGAAGTTGATGACGGTGTTGACAGTGATCATCTCCAAGTCCAGCTGTATGTCCCGGGGCCCTTTGATGGGGCGTGTCATCACCAGGGTGGCACTGATGGGGCCTGTTTGCTGTGGACGGAACCGGGGATACCAGTTAGAGAAAGTCCGACTGGCTTAAGGAACCAGGGTGAGCTTGACCCCAGAAGCTGTTAAACAACGGCAGAGAGGGTGGGAAAAGCTGTCCATCAGGAGACGTGGCCTCCGGGACAGTCACCAAAGCAGAAGGCCAGGTGGTCTGGCCACAGCCGGCCTCTGTAGCCCCAACCAGGGCGCTCCCCTTTGCCCACTGCTGGCAGACAGACATCCCTCGATGCCATGCTCTTCCTCCGACTTTGCTCACTCTCCACCTGGCTTCTGCCTGCTGTCCCTTCAGATCTCACCTGAAATATCACCTCCTCAGAGGAGCTTCTGTGCTTTCCCCAGTCTAATTCAGGTCCCTATGACCCTCTGCCAGTGCCCTCTACGTCGCCTAGGAAGGAAGGTATTCGTTACCATGTGTCATCGTCCACCCTATTTACTTGGTCCACACTAGACTATGAACTCTGTAAGAGCAAGGACCAGGGGCAGGTTTTCCACCCCTGAACCCCCCAGCACCCAGCACGGTGTCTAGCATGTGGTAAGTGTTCAGTGACTGTATCTTGAATCAAAGAATGAACAATTGTCCAAACGAACTACGTGACTCAGGGCTGTCACTTCACTTCTCTGTGCCTCCTCTCTAAAATGAGGGTTTGTACCAGATCAGTAGTTTCCAAGTAAACAGCTCCAAAGCACCTGGGACACTTTTTAAACTAACAATTCCAGGGGCCAATTCCAAGATTTTCTGCTTCAGCGGATTTTTCGATGATGCCTGGAGAAGTGTGACTTGTTTACCAGCCTCTAGGCAGTTCTGAGCGTAGCCCCTGCTGGAGGTCCCGCTGGACACTCTGCACTCACTGACAGCTTCACCACTCTGTGACCCTATCGCTGTGGTCCTGATAACTTCATGTGAGCTTTTTTCCTCCTTTGAATCTTTTTCTAAAGCTTTCAAGGAGGTAAGGAGAGAGGACTGACATAACTGAGCTTCCGCCATGTGTGAGGCACTCTTCCGGCCACTTGTATGTATATGTGCTTATTTAATCCCCATAAAAGCTCGGAGAGTCCTGGCGACTCAAAGTGTGGTCCCTGGACCAGCAGCATCAGCCTCATTAGGGTGCTTATGAGAAATGCAGGATCTCAGGCCCCCCTAAGACCTACTGAGCCAGAATCTGGAGCTTAACACAATCTGCAGATGATTCATGGGCACATTAACAATTGAAAGGTGCTCATCTAAAAGCACAGGACCCAGTCTGGGGAACCTAACTGCCATACTAAAGGTATGTCTCATTATTTCTTTTTTTCCCTCTTCCTTGTGAACTGAGGCTCCATGAGTTAAGTCATTGCTTAGGGTCACTAGACCAGTCAGGGGCAGAGACAAGGGATACCATTCCGGTGCTTTTGTCTGACCCCAAACCCCAGGGCTTTTTTACTGCACAATTATCAGAAAAGACCGATGTGTGCTGTACTTCTTCCTAGCACTGCCCTGAAGGTCAGATGCTCGGGAGTCAGTGTAACGGCCAGAGAGTGGGTCCCTGGAAAGGAAATAGCATAAAGGGAGCAGGACATGCTGGATAATCCCTTCCTACAAGCTGCAGAGTCCAATGCTGTGCCCGGAAACTGAAAGCAACAAGCTCCGCAAAATCAAGAAACTTGGCTTGTTTAAAGCCACGCCAGGCATTTTATCTGTCTCCTTGAAGGGAGGGCTCCCCATAAAGTTCTGCACATCCCCAAGAGCTGCCACAGGTAGGACAAGGGCGGGGCAGGCAGACAGGTGCCATCCAGGTAGTGGGACCCCCCCCCACCGCCCCCGTCCTCTGGGCTATCAGCAGCTTTACAGCCACACCATTTCCTCTTGGCATCAGCTCCCTCCATTCCCGTCAGCATCCACGCAATTGACACCCTCTCACGCAGAGGATCGCTAGCACTTCCTTGTCAATTCTTGCAAAACCTCCAAGCCCTGGGCCAGGACTTCAGAGGGTACAGCCAAACAAGGAAATGCCCAGGGCATTTACATATACAAATACCTCACCAGCTTTCACTGTGTGCATGAACAAAGGCCAGGAGCTGAGGACCCTGAGCTGAGGGCAGGCCTCTGGAGGGAGAGCTGCAGAGGCTGGGACGGCGACTGGAGTGGCTGGAAACTTCCCAGTTGTCCCTTTGGGCTGTCCTTGTAAATGTCTCCAGAGTGTGACAGCATCGCTGCCTCTCCTATTTGGAAGTAATCTTAGAGCTCAGACAGTCTGATCCCCACCGGGGTCAGATCTACAGCAGCCTGAGAAAGGCCTGCCCACAAGCACACAGAGGACTCAAGTGCCTGCCAAGAGAGCTAAGGACCGACATCTCCACTCCTCACTGGGCTTTTAGGGCAGAGCCAGGGCATTAATGAAATAGGCCTCCCAAGAAGCTCTCGTCATTGGTGGACTTGGTGGTCACTGGTACAAAATGATGATGGTGACGGTGATGGTGGTTGATACTAGGCATTTGGTTATGACCTTGCATACATCCCTTATTTAATCCTCATAACCCTACAAAGTAAGTAGGTTAAGTACAGTAGCACATGGTACTAGAGCATCTGACTCCAAAAATCAAGCTTCTAGCCACTAAGCTGTACGATAAGGTCTCAAGTATCTCTCAATTTCCTGACGTCCCATGGCACTTACTCTAGTTGAGAATCACTCCTTTGCATTGTAAATGTTTGCCTGGTTGTTTTCCCCTCCCTACCATAGTGCGGATTCCTGGGGGCAGAGGCCACATCCTGTTTGTCCCTGAACTCTCAAAGCCTGACTCAGAGCTGCATATGCAGCGGTGCTGAATTAACCTCCATGACAGAAGAAGGAGTGAGTGACTGAATGCCTGTGAAGCTGCCCGCATGGGAGTAGCTTGCGAACACCCCACCCGCTGTCTGGCTGTCTGTCTTCGTGGCCCTGCTCCTACACACGCTCGGGTCTGTTCTGAGTCAACTCGCGGGACGGCATTGTCTGACATGGGGCAAGCAGCCAGGCCACAGCAAGTCAGCTTCCCTTGGCCCGGCCACGTGATCCCCGTGCACTTGGCTACAGTCTGTACCCTGTGACCGTGCTCCTTCTTCTGGCCCTACTTGTGTCCCTAAGCCACCTGGCCAAAGCCAATCACCAGTCCTCTGTCCAGGGCTCAGTGTGAGACAGACTGCCAACGGGGCTCATGAAAGGGACATGCGCCTGCGTATGCACCTGTGCATTTGTGTGCACGCGTGTGCATACTTGTGCATACCTGTACCTATGCATACAAGCAAGTGTGTGCATGTGAGTGTGTGTGTGTGCACGAGTGAGTGTGCATTTGGTGGGTGTGGCTGTGCACACCTGTGTGTGTGTGCACGCGTGTGCATGCATGTGTGGGTTTGTATGCACGTGGCTTGCCTGCTGCGTAAAATGAAGCTCTTCCCAGGTGCTCGTAATATAGTCAGTGACTCTCAGGGTGGCAGAGCCTGAAGAGCCATCAAGCCCCACCCCTCACAGGATGCTCCAGTCCCTTGAGCATCTCTGACCTCTCCAGGGCCCAGCAGCCCACAAACGCTTAACAACAGTAGTAGCAGCAGCAGAAACGATGCTATCGATACAATCATAACTAATGCTTACTGGACACTTTCTATTGTGATTAGATGTTAAGGTAGACTTTTCTTGTTATCTCAATCTCGGCTGAGACCCCAGAGCTAGAAAAGTAGGTGAAAATACCCTGCATCCTAAAGAGAAACGTGAGAGTATGTACAGATACTGGTGGTAGACTGCCTGGGTTCGAATCCTGCTCTGGGGTCTCCGGCAAGTTACTTCGCCTCCCTGTGCCTCAGTGTTCTCATCTGTAAAGTCGGGAAGGTCAAGCAGGCCCCAGAGCACAGGACTGTGGTGAAGATGAAAAGAGTGATACATGACAAGTACTTGGCATATGCCCAGCACCGTATAGGATTTGCTGCCAGTGCTGTCTGTGTAGTTCCTGTTGCTGTTGTTATACGATATAAGTGTATTAAACACACTTACCAGCCCCAAAATCAAGCAAGAGGGGCTTTCAGTGTGGGTCCCTTGACATTAAAGGATGCAGAGAGCAGCAGCGGAATTTTCTGGAGAAGTCTAGGGAAGAGAGCCCCAGAGCTGCCTTGCACCACAGGGAGGAGACGGGGCTGCAGGGGAGCTGGCTGTTGGTGTCCTGAAGGCCCAGTGTAAGGTCTGCCTGCCAGGGTGAGGCAACACACACACACACACACACACACACACACACACACACAGACTTTCTGAGAGAGAGGTTTGTGGTGACAAGCGGCCAACTAGAGGCCCTCGCCCACATCTGGGAATGGTCAGTGCAAAGTCCTCAGGGAAATCTCCAAAGAACCCACAAAGCATCCCATGAAAGCAAGAGCATTTGGGCTCTGCCCCAGAGAGAGCAAAAAGGCCTGCCTACAATGGCAACAATCTCGAGTAAGGCCCCATCTCTCCTAACCGCTCCCCTTCCACCATCTGCATCCCCAAAACCCTGGAGGAGGAGCCAGGGCAGCACGGTCAGTGTGGGGAGGGGAAGAGGAAGGCAGTGCAGAGGCCAAGGTGGTGGTGGTGGGGGCGGCGGGGGGCGGGGTGGAACTTTACACTGAAGGAGAGACTGGGCAGTTGAAGTTTCCACGTAAAGCAGCTGGGACTTCTGATATGGGAAGAAAGACAATTCAATAGTAACTGAAAGTGCCTGCGAATCTGACGGGATCCACCTGAGAGCTCATCCAGGTGTGTGCAGGTTCAAGACAGCAGAGTGAGAGAAAGAAAGTTATTGAATGTTCCATCCTGCTGGTTTGATAAAAACAGCCGTTCTGTGCTCCAGGCACTGCGCTAAGTAGATGATCTCATCCATTCCTAAAGCAGATACTGTCATTATCCCCTCTTTACAGATGAGGAAACTGAGGCTCAGAGAAGTTAGGTAACCTGCCCAAGGTCATACGGTTGGTAAGTTATAGAATGCAAACGAGGCAGGTCAGCCTGTCTCCAGAGCCAACATTGGAATGACTCCATGGGGCCTCCTGAGGAGGGCACTGCAGCTTTGCACAGCTTGGAAAGGGAAAGCCCTGCTTCCTCCAACAGATTTCTGTCTTCCTGGCCCCATGCCCTGTGGCTTCACAGGGCCCCTACACGGAGCCTGTTTTCTCTTCCCAGGGGCAGCCTTCGAGATCTTTCCAGCCAGGATCCACCTCCCCATCCCTAAGTTCCTTCAGCCATTCCCAGGGCAGGTCTATGTTCCCTCACCCCCTTCGTGTCCTGACATCCTCATCTGAATAAATACTAAAGAATAAGGGCCCTTCTCAATGTTCTCAGAGAGAAAGCAAACCACGTACAGCTCAAAGTTTTGTGAGTTTCAAGGGTCCCCTAGTCGCTGTGACAATCCAGGCAGTAGAGGAAGCTGCCAGGAAGGGGCCCTCCCACGTGTTCACTCCACTTGGAGAAGAAGACAATCTTCTTCCCACACCTCCCACCCCGCCTCCCCCACCATTGCGGGGTAGCTCTTACAAGTCAGCCTCACAGGGAACATTTGGGTCTAGGGGATTTTAGGAGGTGGTGACCTGGGAGTGAAATCTTGCCGAGACAAGGCCACTTTCTGCAGATCTTCTACTCTGCTGGGGTGGCGGGGGGGGAGGGTAACCTGAAGCAGGTAATGTGGGTGATGGTATTTTAAATCCCCAAGAGGGCCACCTCTGTGCCCTGTGATTGGGACCCACTGTGTCTGTACAGATGACAGAGGCCAGATTGGAGAATCCTGGTGGGCTAGGCTTATGTTCGGGGTGTGTGGGGGGGGGTGTTGGGGGGTGGAAAGCCCCCAGAGGCTCAGGCAGGTGGGCTGTGCTGGGTGGCTATGGCTTACGGGTTTGGAGAAAGGACTGACAGAGGCTCAGCTCATCTTTGTCATCTTGAGAAGTTCCTCTATCCTCAACTCATTCCATCTTCTTCCAAAGCCCTTGATCTCACTATACTGATCTACAGAGGCTGGGTCCGCAGATATGTTATCACACATGACCCAGCCCTGTTAGGGTCTTGCCAAAAAACGTATTAGTGAGGAAACAGGCGATACCAGCTCCTGGGGCCTTTTCTAATCTGTTCTAATCCTGCTTCTGAGACCTCTCTGTTTTCAGACAGTCCCAGCACCAGAGACAAGGACTGGAAGATGCTGCCCAGGGCTGGGGAGAGGGCAGGCAAAGAGCTCAGATATATGGTACCCTCACAGGCCAGTGGGCTGTGTCCCATGAAAGTGTGTAAACTTCTGAGTCTAGCGCCCCACAAGGACCCTGGAAGACCACATACTGTATTCGTTAGTAATGCAGATTCCTAGGCTGAATCATGGCCCCCAAAAGTATCAGGTCTTAATCCCTGGAACCTGTAAATGTTACCTTATAAGGAAAAGGGATCTTTGCAGACATGATTAAGTTAAGGATCTGGTCACGGGGAGATTATCCTGGATTACCTGGATAGGCCCTAAATCCAATCACGTGTCAACTCGAAGAGACAGAGGGAGATTTGATACACACAGAAGAGGAGGAGGCTCTGTCACAGTGTGACAACGGATGCAGAGATAGGAGTGATGTGGTCACGAGCCAAGAAATGCTGGCAATCACCAGAAACTGGAAGAGATGAGGAATGGATTCTCCCCTGGAGCCTCCAGAGGGAGCACGGCCCTGCTGACATCTTGATTTCAGGGCAGTAAAAATGATTTCAGACTTTTGGCTTCCACAATAAATTTCTGTTGTCTTAAGCCACCAAGTTAATGGCAATCTGTTACAGCAGTCACTGGAAACCGATACACTAGGCCTTAGCCACCATCTTCTGAAATAGATTCTCTACAGAGGATGCTCTGGAATTCATTTTTTCAACAAGTACCCAAATTCACACTGAAATGTGAAAAACATCGCTCTAAGCCAGGGGGCTCTAAAGACATGTGATCACCCCAGAGGTTGCAGGAGATGAAGCTCAATAATAGAAATGGTACAGTACTGGGTGTATATAATTTACAAAGAAGCAAATATATATATATATATATATATATATATATATATTTTTTTTTTTTTTTTTTTTTTTTTTTTGGCGGTACGTGGGCCTCTCACTGCTGTGGCCTCTCCCGTTGCGGGGCACAGGCCCCGGACGCGCGGGGTCAG
>NC_041224.1:170639969-170671274 GCF_002837175.3 Physeter macrocephalus
GGCATGAACCCGTGTCCCCTGCATCGGCAGGCGGACTCTCAACCACTGCGCCACCAGGGAAGCCCAGAAGCAAATATATTTTAGGATGTGTGCTCTAAATTTTTTTCCCGATATGGATAAGCTGGTGCTGTCCAATCAAACTTTCTATGATGACAGAATTATTCTATATCTGAGCTAATAGAGCAGCCACATGTGGCTACTGAGCCCTTGAAATGTGGATAGTGCAACAGAAGAACCTAATTTTTAATTTTACTTCATTTTCATTAGTTTAAATTTAAAGAGCCACGAGGCTACTGTGTTGGACAACAGAGGTTAGAGCCCACTTCTGTGAGGAATGCCTTTAAGTTCACTGCCATGTATGTGCCATGAGGGCAGGGATTCAGGACTGTTTTATTCACTAGAAGTCCTTCTAGTTTCTAGAAGGCCATAGTAGGTACTTGATGAGTATTTGTTAAATGAGTGGATGGAAAAAATGGATATGTGAATTCCTCTCCCACAGGATTGCAGGAGGAATCTGAAGAAGAATATACATATGCAGATAGATACAGATACAGGTATAGATATATCTATATAAATATAACTGAATCTCTTTGCTGTAGACCTGAATCTAACACAACATTGTAAATTAACTATACTACAATTTTTTTTAAATGGTTAAAAAAAAAAAAAAGAAGAATTGCAGGAGGAAAGACCTACAATTGCATCTTGGCCTGATTTCTCACCGCAGTTGAGGATTCTGAGGCTCACAGAGGAGAAGCAACTTTCGCAAGACACAGAAGGTGAGAGGAACCAGGACACTGGAGTCTGACTCGCATCCACTTCCCTCTCCTGCCTTTACACCTGCCACTCCTGGCTGCACTCTGGCCTATTTCTAGAAGCATGTTCCAGGCTAGACAACAGAACACCTTGTTGAAGATGGTGACCATCACTCAGCACCCCCTCTTACCCGCATATAGAATTCTCTGCCCTCATTCCCAGACTTGATCTGGAAAATGTAATAAGCCCCAGGGTAGCGGGTCGTTGCTTGCATTTGGAAGATGTCAGCAGGAACAGAGCGTCCAGACACCACGTCCATATCCCGGTACAAGATGGTGAAGGGCTGGTCTCTGCAGCCAGGATTCTCAGCGGGACACATACAGCGGCTGTCGGAACGGGAAATCATGTGAGAACTCGGGAAATCCTTTCCAGATGCTGGATGTACCTACTTCCTCGCTTAAAACACTGAAAAGGAGGCCACCCCATTTTTACCATCCAAATGCTGTAACTGTAGAGGCTCTCTACTCCCGGATCCGGTCTAAAAGCTCTCCAGCATGTAGGTGAGCTCCCTGTTGCCTAGAGAATGGCCTGTTCTGGCCAGTCAGCTATTCTTGCTACTAGAGCATAAACCTGAGAGGTCTGGTTTTCAGAACACTGGGGACACCCTCTAATGCACCTCACCTTTGTCACATATTTAGTCAGAAAAATGTGCTGCATAGCCCTTCACTTCCCCAGCCATCCATACTCACTGAGAAATTTTAAAAGTGAGAAAGTACATTAGACTGACAGGTCTTGAGTGGTCACTCTACATTTTCTATTGCACTCACCCCAGTCTGTGTGGAATATAATTCAATATTTTCTTTCTCTAAACAAGCACTCAGAACTCACTATGTATAAGATACGACATTAGGACATGACTTTAAGATGTTAGGACATTAATTGCAACAATAAATAAGATCCTGATCTTAAATTCACTCTCTAACAGGCGAAATAAATCACAGACACAAACATCTCTAATACAAAGCATCTAATTTGAAACAATAGTAATAGCATTATCATAGTATGAAGTTGACTCATTACCAAGGTATGCCTGTTATAGACACCCCTTGATTTATCCCTAAGCACCCCCATCTCTCACCCCATCCTTGAGACTCCCCCTAGGGGGTCAGAGTGCATAACAAGATGAGAACATCTGTTGATCTATGCCCTGGTGGCCAAAACTGGGAGTAAGCATTGCTGTGCTTCTGTCACTTTCCCTAACTTCCAATCTATATTCAAAACCTATCAGTTCTACTTCTAAAATGTAGTCCAAATCCAACCACTCTATCTCCATTGTCAGTGCACTGTCTCACTCACTGTCTCACCTGGACCTCTGTGACGGCCTCCCGTGATGGAGTAGAGGGTACTCCCACTCCAATCTATTACACCACAGGCAGAGTGCTCCTTGTGGAACATAAATCAGATTATGTCTCTATCCTGCTTCAAGGTTCTACGGTGGCACCCATCACAACTTGGACAAAAACGCAACACCCATTTTAGCCTCTAAAACCTCACGGGGTCTGGTCTCTGTCAGTTTCTCTAACCTCCTCTTGGGTCACTGTCCATGTCATTCATGAGGCTGCAGTTTCTTCCGGTCCCTGAAGACGTCAAGGTCCCTCTTGTCTCATAGCCTTTGCACACACTGTCCGCTTTGCTCATCCACCCTCTGTTAAGATCGACTCACCTTTCCATTCCAGCTCAAGAGTCATTTCCTCGGAGGGGCTTTCGGATTATCCAGGCTAGACCAGGTCCAGCCTACTCTCTCATTCTGTAAATTTCTGTTCTTCCTGTTCACAGCCCCTATTACCATCTATGATCATGGATTCATTATATGACAATTTGTTTATTGTCTCCTCCTCCGCTAGCATAAGAGCAAACACCACAGCACCTGGGAGCAGATGTGGCACAGAACAGGAGCTCAACTAACATTTCACAAGTGAATGTATAAAGGGAATTTTTAGAGTTTTGTTTTTTAAGGCTCCATCAAAATATCCAAGTCAAAATGTCCCGGGTGCCAAAATGGCCACATTAAAATGTCACGTGTCACACAGAAAAGAATTGTTTCCTAAAAGAAGCTTGAAGGAGGGAGAGATGGCTCCTAGCTGAGGAGGATCACGGATGGCTGGGAGAGGTGACACTGGAGCTCAGATCTGAAAGATGGGGCAAATCTGTCCATGTAGCAATGGCAGGAATGCCTTCCATGTGACAGAAAATGTGGGCATGGGAGCCAGAAGGCTGGGCGTTCTGTGGCATGGGTGAAGGTGAGAGCAGGTGCTGTTCAGGTTGGGAGGAGTGCAGGACCCCTGAACGAGGAAATGAGCTGGATGGGGGTGGCTGGAGTGAAACTGGAATGGGGCCTGGAGACAGGGAGTCTCCCAGGGTTCTCAGTGGCTAGTCGGGGACCTCGCCAGTAACACCAGCTCAGTGCTGCAAGCTGCACCGGGTCAGGTCCCCACCACAGACAAGAGTGGCCTGGAGAAACCCGGGAGAACCAGGAATGGGAGCTGATGAGGGCAGCCTGAAGCTCTGCTCTGCTGCAAAGGGCCCTGGAACCAGAAATCAAAGAACCCTATTCTAAAGGCTACTTAGAAGCACAGCTCTTAGCAACAAGTGAAGACATCTCTAAGGGACCAGCTTGTCCCTGCTTTGTCCTCTTCTGTCCATCTTTTTTAATTTTGGGGCGGGGGGTAGGAGTTTATTAATTAATTAATTTTATTTTTGCTGTGTTGGGTCTTCGTTTCTGTGCGAGGGCTTTCTCTAGTTGCGGCGAGCGGGGGCCACTCTTCAACGCGGTGCGCGGGCCTCTCACTATCGTGGCCTCTCTTGTTGTGGAGCACAGGCTCCAGACGCGCAGGCTCAGTAGTTGTGGCTCACGGGCCTAGTCGCTCCGCGGCATGTGGGATCCTCCCAGACCAGGGCTTGAACCCGTGTCCCCTGCATTAGCAGGCAGATTCTCAACCACTGCGCCACCAGGGAAGCCCCTGTCCAGCTTTTGATCAGAGCAGGAAACACACTGGTAAGCTGTGGATTTCTCTTAGAAACTGCATCCCTAGAGGGCATGAATGATAGGCATGTCCATTCATCCCTTTATCTCCAGTGGGAGGGCTGGGTGATGCTCAGGGCATTTGATTGGAAGAGAGAAGGGCAGAACACATCCCTGCATGTGTGCGTGTGTGTGTGTGTGTGTGTGTGTGTGTGTGTGTGCGCGCGCACGTGCGCACGTGGGCTGAGGAGGAACTCAGATGGTTAAATAGGAGCTAAAGAGAAGGAAAAGGAATTCCTAATACACCAGGGGCAGAAAACACTGTCCTAGGGCATTCACCTTGTAGAGGTTGTCTTCAATTTAGTTCTCTCCTCAACTCTAATATTTGCCATCTGGTGACTTTGTAAAATCACTATTGTGGGACTTCCCTGGTGGTGCAGTGGTTAAGAATCCGCCTGCCAATGCAGGTTTGATCCCTGGTCCAGGAAGATCCCACAGGCCGCGGAGCAACTAAGCCCATGTGCCACAACTACTGAGCCTGCGTTCTAGAGCCTGCGAGCCGCAACTACTGAGCCCATGTGCCACAACTACTGAGCCCGTGTGCTGCAACTACTGAAGCCCGCGTGCCTAGAGCCCGTGCTCTGCAACAAGAGAAGCCACTGCAATGAGAAGCCCACACACTGCCACTAGAGAAAGCCCACGTGCAGCAACAAAAACCCAACTCAACCATAAATAAATAAATAAATAAATTTAAAAAATCACTATTGTGACATCAAAAACTTGATTAGAGCAAGCTAGGTATCCTCAGTTACTGAGAACTCTCTAACGACCTCTCTAATCCCTCACTACTCCCAGCAAGGTCCAGGGAGACTGGAAGCATCCATTTCACCTGGAGGCTTGTCTGCAAGGCTGAGTCTCGCATCACCCCAGGCCCACAGAATCAGAATCGGCCTGCTAACAAGATCCTGGGTGGTTCCTATGCACGTGACCTTTGAGAAGTCCAGCTCTAAAAGACCCTGTGTATCCAGAACAAAGTCACTAAAGAGAAAAGGAGGTTCATGAACCCTGCCTCTCCTTTTGGTTAGCTTTCTAGAAAATCTTGAGTGGGGGAGTGGTAAAGAACAGTGTGTGTGTGTGTGTGTGTGTGTGTGTGTGTGTGTGTGGTGTGTGTGTGTGTGTGTGTGTGTGTGTGTGTGTGTGTGTGTGTGTGTGTGTATCCTTCACACCACACTGGCAGCCTTCTGAACCAGGCCCCTCACCATGTTCCCATTTCCCAGGGGAAGCCATGACTTACTTATCGCTGATCCGCAGATAAGGCTCCTCGCAGCGGATGGGGTCAATGCACTTGAAGCCCCCTTGCAAATTGTAGCAAGTCTGCTGCAGGATGCACGTGTGGTTTCTGTGCTCACACTCGTTGATGTCTGAAATGCACAGCAGACAAGAGGCTGAAGCCAGGCAGCGCTTCCAAGGTGATGGTCACAGGCCAGATGGGTGGGAATGGGTGGTGGTGGGGGGGGCTGCCTGGTGTTTCTATAGAGCTATGCTAGCCAATATGGCAGCCACTGGCCACACGTGGTCATGGAGCCCTTGAAATGTGGCTGGTCCAAACCGAGATGTGCTGTTAAGTGGAAACTATATACCAGATTTTGACGACTTAGTAAAACCAAAGGATGTAAAATATCTTACCAATAATTTTTATATTGAGTACATAGTGGAATGGTAATATTTTGGATATATTGCATAAATAAAATATGTTCTTAAAATTAATTTTACCTGTTTCTTTTTACTGTTTTAATGTGACTAGGACATGTTACTAGGACATTTTAAATTACACATGTGGCTCACATTTGTAGCCCACAATATATTTCTACTGCCCGGCACTGCTGTGTGGAGAATTCTTGCTTAGTGTTTGGGTTAGGCAGGTTCAAGGAGCTGAAAATGAGTCTGCTGCTCAGCTACCAGCCTTCTCCACTTGCCCCAGTGAGTGGAGCATGGGAGGGAAATCATCTCAAACAGCCAATCCGGAGGAGACCCACCCCTTTCACAGCCTGGGGTCCTGACCCTTGGAGGGACACAGCAGTCGGAGGTGAGAGGTATCCCCAGCATCCATTCTCTAGGAAGTCAGTAGAGAAAAGCTGACCAGGCTTCCCTGCAGGGGCCATAAGAAAACCTGCTCATGGACTAGGGCCAGGCCATAAGACATCCTGGTTGGGTCTGGAGCAGTCCTCAGAGGGGCCGCAGAGATCTGCCTGGGAAGGCATGACCAGCCACCTGTATCTCCAGAGTTAATTCCAGAAGCGAGAGTGGCCTTGTCCTTTCTGAGGCCAAAGGATGGATTGCAGGGCAGGAAGGCACCAGCCCAGGTATCCTGTCCAGAGCCTGCCACTCTGGGAGTCACCAGCACCCACTCACACCCTCACCTCTGCCACCTTCCCCTGGTGAAGACAGCCAGGTGACCCCCCTGAGCCAGCCCCACCACACACCTCTCCTCTGAACAGCCAGGCCCCTCTGAACAGCCTTACCCTGGCAGCTTCGGTTGTCATCCAGCAGGATGTAGCCAGCTGGGCAGGAACAGAAGTACGTGCCAGGCTGGTTCACACACTCATGTTGGCAGAGGAACTCAGAGAAGCTGCACTCGTCCATATCTGGGAGAGACAAGTTACACCTGCTGTTTATAATCACAGACTACCCAGGGATGGGAGCTTAGTGCTATTCCAGCTTTATTTATTCCAGCTTCCACACTCCCCTGACACATAGGATAACTTTACTGCCAAGAAGTTGCTAATTCACTTCTTGAACACTTCTGGTGATGGGGAGCTCACTACCTATCAAGGCTGCCCATTGATATTTGGACAGCTCTAATTGTTAGAAAATTCTCTCCTACATGGAGCTGAAATCTGTCTCCATCAAGCTTCTAACACCCTTTGCCTCTGGCTCAGCTACATCATCTACTCATCACTGGCTCATTTTTGCTGTATAGGTGAATCCCCCCTCCACCTCTGGAGGTGAGATTTGTTTGCCTGCTGGAGTTTTCTGGGTGCAGAGCTCTTCCCCCAGACCTAAAAACATTCACTGGCCCCAGTCTTCTGAAAGGGCAACTTTACCAGGGCTAACTCCCCTCTAATCTCCTGCAAGTTGAGAAACAATATTATTCCTAAAATCACAACTAAAAGGGACATCTCCAGAAGGCCAGGGGGTGTGAATTATATTAAAACTTCAGGGACTTCCCTGGTGGTCCAGTGGTTAAGCCTTCGCCTTCCAATGCAGGGGGTACGGGTTTGATCCCTTGTCGGGGAGCTTAGATCCCACATGCCTCCTGGCCAAAAAACCAAAACATAAAAAACCAAAACATAAAACAGAAGCAATATTGTAACAAATTCAATAAAGACTTTAGAAATGGTCCACATCAAAAAAGTCTTTTAAAAAAGCAAACAAAAAACCAAACAAACAAAAACAACTTCATTGTGTCCAAAAATCTCCTTGAAAGAGAAAACTGGAGTGCCATGGGGTGGCCCTCCTGCCTCAGGTGATCCCTGGGACGTGGGACCTGGTGCTGGGCCAACTCTCCAGCCGCAGAGGTGGGGACGTGGAGGGGGAGCCATTGAACTTTTAGAACTTTTAGACTGTGGCCGCTGATGCAGAAGCAGACGTTCCAGAAAAGCCAACTGTTCATCACACACAGCGTTTGGCAAACAGAGCCCCCATTTGAGCCTCATGAGATAAGTACGCCAAAGAAAACATGTTTTTCTTTCATTTGTTGTTTCCCGAAAACTTGCTTTCTCTGTTTTCCCCATGTGACATGTCCTCGGATTGCTCTCTGGAATCACCCAGAGAGGGTGTCAGCGCACGTGAGGCTCCTTCTCCACCATCTGATAATTCCAGGTGTTACATGCCTGATGTCTCTCACATTCGAGAGGGAAAAACTCCTTCCCTTTTCTCCCAGGGGCCTTTGGGCGACAGGTTATGAGCCAGCAGAACTGGGAGGCTGATTTGAAAATTTAAATGATAGGGAGGGTGGGAGGGAGACGCAAGAGGGAGAAGATGCAGGGATATATGTATAGCTGATTCACTTTGTTGTAAAGCAGAAACTAACACAACATTGTAAAGCAATTATACTCCAATATAGATGCTAAAAAAAACAACCACACTCAGTGAGTCAGATCTGCTCTGTCCTGCCCGCCTCCTGCTCCCCGGGAGCCTCAGAGAGTCTGGTCTTGGCCCCAGCCAACCTAACAGAGAGTGTCCTGCTTATTTCTGTTAAACTTGTAGATTCCATTCATACCATTAGTAGAAGCAGTGGTAAAACCTGTCATTTCCTGAGAGCTCGCTCTATACCAAGCTGTGGGTTAGATACTTTACATGCCTCATTTTATTTAATCCTCACCTCAGCCCTAGAAGGAGGTGCAATTACTAACCACACCTTACAGAGAGAAAATGGAGGCTCACAGAAGTTAGGTAACTTAACTAAATTTCCTGGTACTGAGTAAGCAGTAAAGCTGGGATTTGGACCCGGCCAGTGGCCCTCCAGATCCTACACTCGTCAGCATAGTGCCATAATGTCTCCCTAGATGTAAATCATGCTCAGGACTTCAAACTGGTGGATCTGGGGAGTCCTAGGGTTGGGAAATCCCCTGAGCGGGGCTAGCCCCAGTGCAGATGGAGAGGGTAGCACCCACCTCCACCTAACAGACCCGCTCAGTTTATCTCGGTCACAATCCCCAGACTTTACTAAGGGCTGTGGCTCCATCCTCCACTTGAAATACAAAAGCTGAAATACAAGGCTGGTTCTGGCAGGGAGCCCACATGAGGCCATTTTCACGCATCCACATGAGAACCCACCATGGTTTCCAGGGTGAGCTCACTTAGCAAATCTCTAAGGGACACGGCTAGGAAGGGTCTGGGGCTGCACAGAGGGGGCCCACTAGCTGGGATAACACAGTGAAGGTAACAGTTCCTGGGGGCGAAACAAGCAGCACAGAAAGGGGACATACAGCAAACTCCCTGAAAACATCCCTGCCTACTCTTGGGCCAGCCCTAAAGCCCGCAGCGGACAAGAAAGTGGGCATTGTGGTGAACGTGGAGAAGATGGCCATTTTGGTTAAAGTGAGTCAACTGAAAATCTTTGCCAAACCACCAAGGATGGCTTCTTGAAAAGCCAAAAAGTCTCTTACACTACACTTAGAGAAAGTAAGTTAACACATAATGATACTTAGTTACTACCGCTCATTTAATCTTTATGAGCACCCTGTGAAGGTGTTTGTTTGTTGGTTTGTTTTGTAACAAATGGGGAAACTGAGGCTCAGGAAGTGACTTGGCCAGGGAAAGTACTAAACAGGAGAACCAGACTTTGAACTTGGCTCCGTCTGACTCCGCAGTCGCTCTCCCATACCTCCTGCGCGGGTGGCCAATAACCATCTGTGGATGGGCAGACAATTCTCCAAAAACGAATAATCCCATCTCATAACGCTAAACTTTCCACCTTTTAGTTCCTTGGCCCAGATTCCCCAAAAGAGTGCCACGGCAGGAGGAAGGGGGGGGCGGTGAAATCTAGGAAGAAAGTAGCTTTTCATGACTGAGGGTATTTTATGGCTGTTTCTGGGACTGACATTTAATCGATCTAAGGCTCTCTGTAACTGCCTACTTGCAGCTCTGGCTTTCCTGGCCCTGGGGAGAAGTGTTCATTTGTTTCAGAGAATTCTGTCCCTAGAACACTCCAGTCCTAAGTGAAGCTATTACACAAGTCCCATTCATGAAACCCAGGATTCGGAAACTTTCCATTCTGGAGGACAAAAAGATTTTCACACCCTCGGGTATGGCCCACTCATTTTGAAAAATACAGGGAAGCATCATTAATTTGTACTGTGCTCGTTTACAATTGCTGACGATGCTAAAAGTGGATGGAATAGAGTTTAATTCAATGTTTACAAAAAATAGGGAACGAAAGAAAAGAAGGAAAAATTAAGCAAAGGATGAGCTGTACATGGCTCTGTGCAGGATGCTACGGGAACAAATATGAGTAAGATGCTGTCTCTATTCTCAAGGAGTTTACAAGAGTTTACACGTTTCTAAGAAAGTTATAATATGTCCATACGCCAGCTTGGGCAGAGTCATAGCTTCTTGGGCTTGGAAGGAATTTGCGAAAGGTCAACTGAGCCATCTATGTTTTCACAACAAATTAAGATTTTACTCATTCAACATCCAATCATTCATTAGTTGATTCGCAAACTAGTTATTGCATGCTCGCAGTGTGCCAGGCCTGGAGCTGGGCACTGACTGTAGAGATTTTAATAGTTTACATACACAGTCTCATTCATTCAACACTCCCCCTCCCAACCCTACCCTGTGAGACTTGCTCTTCTTCCTGCTATTATTCTATTAGTACTATCTGCACTATCCCCAAGACTTGACTCAGTGCTGGGTGAGGACAGATAACTCAACCCAACATGCGATATTAGGCAACTCCTTTTCCTCTTCAACGTCATGTCAGACCCTAAAAGGTAGCTCCACTGATTTTTGCACTAAGGGTCAAATGACAAGGACATGGGACTGCACTCCACCTTTCGGGAAGTGACTCATCTCTGTTTTGTGTGGTTGTGACCCACTGCACTGGAAAATGTCCCAAACTGGAGATGTGTCCGGGAAATGAGAGGAAACACCTGTGAAGAAAGCACCCCCCGCCCCTGTGCCCCTAGTACAGGTGGAAGTCTCCAACGCCAAGCCCATTACCACTGCAATGAACTCCATCATCCTCAAGTTCATATCCCGGGTCGCAGCGGCAGATGAAAGAGCCATAGGTGTTGACGCAGGTTTGCACGCAGGGGTTCTCAGTTGCACACTCGTTCACGTCTGTGGAAAACCAAAGCACATCACTGACCATTCCCACAACAGAACATTTGCACTAACTAGGCAATAACATGCACCAGCAACAAAATTACTACCACTAGGAGACCAGATCCACAGGCACCAAGGATCTCCATCTAGGACCAATCAGATGGAGAGCTCAGAGCCCAAAGTGTTCACTGAAGAACCAGGGCCTCCATTCATACGTCCCTTCTGGGGTTGCAAGCTGGGAAGGGTGGAAATGGCATGTATACATATCATATACATGTATACACATGTACACGTATACACCTCCTAGGAAGTCCACCCTCCAAGGCTCACCAACAGGAATTTCTAGGCAACATCTGCTCTTTCCCATCACCGACTGAATTCATCCCCAGTTAGCTCTTCCCTCACCTCCATTGACTTTGAAGTTTCAGGTAAAGAGGTAAATAATCATGACAATTTAGATAATAACTCTATTCATTATTGCTGTGGACTGAATTGTGTCCCCTCCAAAATTCATATGCTGAAACCCTCACCCACAAATGTGATGATATTTGGAGATGGGGCCTTGAGGAGGTAATTTAGGTTAAATGAACTCATAGGGTGGGGCCACATAGGGAGAAGGCGGCCACCTACAAGCCAGGAAGAGAAGCCCCACAAGCACCCAACCATGCTGGCACCTTAACCTTGGACTTTCAGCCTCCCCACCTGTGAGAAAATAAATTTCTGTTGTTTAAGCCACCCAGTTTATGGTATTTTGTCATGGCAGCCTGAGCTAAGACAGTTAGACAGAAATAATGTCACTGATTATTACAAAAGGATCTCACACTCACGGGATACTTACAGCACTGTTTTAGGACCATCAGCCCCACCCCATGTTACAAGTTCAGTAGAATAAGGAGAAGACCACAAAGGGGCACAAGGAAACTTTAAGGAGTGATGGAATATTCATTATCTTGAGTTGGTGATAGTTTCATGGGGGTATACATAAGTCAAAGTGCATGAAATCATGTACCTTTAACAGTGCAGTTCATTTTACGTCAATTATACGTCAACAAAGATGTTTACCTCTGTTTTGAGGTTGAGAGATGTGCCCAATTCCCCAAGCTAACAACGGCACAGTTGAAACTGGGACATAAGTCAGGGGTCTTTCCACAATACCCGAGATTCATTCCGCACAGCTCGGAGAAGGGGGAGGGAAGGAGGGAGCCCCTTTGTAGGATGGCATCAGCTGACCCGTTCTGAGCTCCCCCGTCCTGCGGCCACGCTCCATAGGGCAATGACCAAAGTTCCAGCTGAGAGAATTTCTATCCCCTTCAAAGTCCAGGTTAACCTCTGAAGACTCTTAACAGAGATTTGAGGGCTTTCAGAGCTGAAAGGTAAGTGGCTTGAGAAGTTTTTCTTAAAGAAGAGGGCGATCCCATGCCCACACAGCTCCTGCCTCCCGGCATCTTTGAAACTTCCAGAGGGGAAAGAAAAAACAGACGGCCATGCATGGAGGGTCCAGTGAGATACCAGTCTCCTCTGGTGCCCAATGGGAGTCTAGAGGCTGTCCACCCAGGAGGCCAGGAAAATGTCGTAGTGCCAGGCGGTCGAGTGCAAGTTCAGGCAGAATAGCACTAGTGAGCATGAAGGGCTGCAGTCCTCGGCCTCCGGCCGGGTGCTAACCATGCGAGGCAAATGAGCTTACAGCCACTCTCTCACAGCTCTCAGCTGCTTGTGCTTCTGCCTGCTGGGCCCTGGCTGCCCTCTCCCGCCAGCCCTGGCAGGCACACGTGCCCAGATGCCCTTCGGAGTCCTTTGGGAGAAGACCGCATCCCACTCCGACTTGCTGGACAGGAAGGCTGGACCCTCGGTTCTACACTCATCTCTGCCACCACCTAGCTGTGTGACTCTGGCCAAGTTGCTTAACCTTTCTGAGCCTCGATTTCCTCATCTGTCCTGCCTACCTCATAAGGTTATTGTTGGGGTTCAGTGAAATGAACAAACGTGACAATGCTTTGAAGAGGGAGGGCAAAGCACTCTTCCTTGCTTGAGGTATTAGGAATACAAAAGCTCACTGTAGTATGTAACATCCTGTGTTGCCGCGGGCCCTGCTGATGCAATATCCCAGTGGCCACGTGCCCAGTGTCCAGGCCTGGATGCCATGCCTGCTGCTTTATCACACTGCTGGACTTGGCACTGCCAGGTATGTTAACTGTTCCTCGTCAAAGGCCGGTCCCTGAAGGACACATAGGCCTTTTGGCTCTTCTGTGCGTGGCTGTTCCTCAGTGGGCGCTGGGGGAAAACCTGGGCTGGCAACTCGAGCATCCAGCCCTGGCACAGAGAAACCTGCATCTGCTCTAAGCTGCTTATCGCAGCAGCAAAGGAGCCAGGCGCCCGCTCCCTGCTCTATCAGCTCCCTCCAGCTCCCAGCCCAGGCTCTGCTCTCAAAAGAAAATGAGTTCTCCTGGCGAGACGAACACAGTCGAGACTTCTTGGAACAAGCAGCAGAACCAACTTTGGAAGAGAGACTTAGAAGGAATCCAGGATCCAACTCTATAACGCTGATGTCTTCCTGTTTACCCAATGATTTAGATACGATTAAACTAATGGAGACATACTATCCTCCAAGTAGCTGGCCAGGAGCCTGCCAGCCAGACCTCGAATGGTGTGACAAGGAAATGGATCCTGCAAAACCTGGTGACAGGCTCCAAACAAAGACCTCATTCTGAGTCTCCGGCGCTGCCTCCACCCTGGATGGGGCAGCTGCCAGGGCCTGGAGGCCTGGGCAGCGGGCTGGGAGCTTGAGGCCAGGCAGGACTTGCACTAATTCTTGGGTCTTGAGTCCCCCACTCCCTTCCTGAGCAGAAGAAGCCTTCAGATGGAGGCAATAGGCCTGGAACTTGTTTTTCTTACTTATCAGTATTTGAAGCGATCATGTGAAAGTCAGAAAATGCCTTTGTTTCTTTCATTCTGTTACCGCGGGGAATGCTGGGTTGTAGGGGAAGTTACCACCACCTCCGGATGCTCTGCTAAATAACAGGCCCTCCTAACACGGGTGAGGGGAAACTAAGGAGAGGCATCAAAGTTGCCCGTGAAAACGCTGCATAGGGTGTACCTGAATATTTCGCAATTCATCAAGAATCAGGAGCCCTCTCTCCTCATCTCTCTTTGGGCCTCGGGAATTGAACTCAGGCTATAGGACATGTGAGAACATTTCTGGTTGGCCAAAAAAGCTGGCAAGGCTACTTGTGGATAGCAGATACATAGAGAGAAGCAAATCCATGAAATCATAAGCTCCCAGCTGGTGGATGGCTGTGGTTCTAATTTCGGCAGCACTCAGAGTACATTCTGACATGTTTCACATAACCTCAGTTAGGATCTCAGGTTTCCGTAAACAATGGGATGGGCAGGCAGTGACAATGAGTGGAAATACACTTTAACAACAGTGTTTCCCACCAACATAATCTGTCAGACTCTGAAGAAGACAGCATCTAGGGTTTCACATTGTGTTCAAGTTATCAGTCATATCACATACCTTGGCAAGACCTTCCATCCTCGTTGAGGGTGAAACCAGGGTTGCACGTACAGGAATAAGATCCAGGAACATTCGCACACAGCTGCTGGCAGTAGCCATAGCGACATTCATCAATGTCTGGAAACAGAATTGCAAGCAAGGTAAGATATTTTTTCTTCTCAGTCACCGATGCCACCCCAGCATCATTACTGCCTGTCTCTTCTGGAGCAGGATCACAAAGGGAAGCATAGGGGAACTAACGCAACAACAGCACCTACTGAGTGTCAGCGATGGTGACACCCTCTGGATTCCCGGCTCAATCTCTCTACCATCCTCCCTGACCCACCTCAGTGCTATGAACACCTGAACCTATATTGAAAGTTGTAGAAGAAATTTCTGCTTAGAGTGGAACATTGGTCAAGATGGTCTCTAAGATTTTATGCAAATCTAAGATTTAACGCCAAGGTTTATCCAACACCAAGAGTCACTCTAAGATCCTACTTAAACGTGTCATGAGCCCTGGAAAGGGACAAGTTGGCTTAAAGTGTAAGAGGAATCCATAGGCTGGCTCCTGTAGGCTCTTCGCCAGCTCCACTAATAATGAATATGTCCAGCTGTCAGGAACAAGAGTGAGTGCAGGCCAGGTCAAGCTGGGTAGCACTGTGGTCTGGAGACCTATGAACAGGAACACAAGGGTGCCGGAGTTGGCCTTAGATCTCCTCCTTGTAGTAGAGTGGACATAAAACTCTGGATAAACACACCTCTTCCAAGCCATGCTTGGCCTTTCCTGAGCAAGCAGCTATGTGGGTGAATGGTTCCTTTTAGCAGAGCCAGGCTGACATGTACCAGTCAACAGGGAGGCTGACGTCATTGGGAAAGCACTTCTCAATACCCCAAGCTGATGGGCTGACGGGCTGACAGCTGGAGAATTCACTCCTGCAGGATAGGGTGTTTCGAATGAAGCCTCCAGGTGGGGACCAAGTCTCACCTGACTATAGCTATAACTGGTCCTTATTTCATCCTCACCTCCCCCTAAACGTTCCCCCTCTGGTACCCCACTTCCTTTGGAACCAGGGTCCACCCAGGGCTCTGAAGTCCAGCTCAGAACTTGTCTCTGTGCCTGGTTTCTATCACCTACTGCCAAAAAGGACCCCATCTCCACCTTACTCATTGTTCAGCCCTCCTCAGAAATCGTGCCCTGCCCTTGTCATTCTGTTTTATCTCTGAGTCGCAGCTACTTCTAACCTGGCTCACCCCATTGCCCGCCGAGTGCCATGCAGCTCCTGCTTACAAAGCACATTGACTTGTGCAGTTGCTGATCCTGACCTCTTACGTGGGTGCAGGTGGGCACATCCCCAAGCCAGGGAGGCGGCAGGGGGCAAAGAGGGCATCTTCTGCCTAGGGGTACCTTGGAAGAAAGGCGATTCCCAGCCCCTTATTTTTCTGCAAAAGCAATGCCTCCAAAGTCGCACAGAGGGGGTGGTGGACGGCTATGGCATTTGCATTTTGAAAGAGAAAGAAGAGTTTGGCTGAGAGAAGGCATGAGTTTAGCTCATACTGAGGAAAGGTCTTCACTTTGGATGTAAAGTGTAAGCAGGCCGTGCATGCGGCACCACGTCAGGCCTCCAGGAGCATCCCTCCCAAAGCTTCATGCTCTGTGGAAGAGAACAACACCCCCCCCCACCCCGCAACCGGCAGAGGAATGTCCCAATTACTGCCCCCACTCAGATGGGGAGAGGTTTCCTGGCCCCAAGGTCTCTGTAATCTGGCCTGTATGTCCTGGTCACCTGGTTCTCTCTAGCACCTTCTTGTGGTGGAAAAAACTGGACCGAGAAACAGGGACAGATTTTAGACCAACTCACTCTGACTTTGTCCAACACGTTCTTCTTCTTCGACTCTCAGTTTCCAACTCTATAAAAGTTGGATGACATAATATCTAACACCCCTTCCAGTTCTGAAATTCTACATACTGACTTCCCATACAAATAACTCACACTGGTCTGCTTGTGTTCAGATCAGTGGCATCAAATTTTCCATAATAGCTGAGGTTGGTTAAAACGCAAAGCAATCATCATATTTACAAATGCCCATGTGCAGCCAGCTCTTTGGTGCCTGGAAAGGAGAACCAAGTCAAGTCTAGGCTGGCTTGTCAGACCCCAGGATGCTCTGGACAGGGCTCTAGAGGAGACCTCAGCTCAGTCTCAATCAAGAAAGATCTGGAAAGAAGAACCTTTTTGTTTGTTTATTTCCATGATGTTGTTTGGATTCGTTTCTCAGCTCCTCCAGGGCTGACTTTCGGGGGACAGAATAGTGTCGTAGAGAATTTAAACTAGTGGGGCCTTTCCAAGAAAACAGCAAAGAAATCTCACCCTACAAAGAGAAACTGAAGTGACAGCTAGCGATGGCTATGAAGTCACTTGGCTAAACCAAAAACTAGAGGAGAAGAGAGGAAAACAGCCCCCCAGTAAAAATAAACAGAGAGATCATATGGCCGATGCCAACTGCAAGGGACAAAATTCTCAATTGGTGCTGACTGACTCCTTAAAAAAAGACCACAGCTAGTGGGGTGGGCGTGGGGTGGGGGCTGTGATGGGCTATGAGGAGGAGATGATATTAGACCAGAATCCGCTGATCCACATTTGAGACTTGGCACATTTCTGTGACTAAGCAAGAATTCCCTTCTCTTGGTATGATTTCTAATTGGGACAGAATAACCCTCACCTCTATCACTTCCTGCCTTGGTTATCAACTTCCTAAAGGCAGAAAGAAGGTCTAGGTAGAATCAAACATGAACCCTTAAAAAGTACATTCAAAAACTCTGATGATTGGGCTTCCCTGGTGGCGCAGTGGTTGGGAGTCCGCCTGCCGATGCGGGGGACGCGGGTTCGTGCCCCGGTCCGGGAGGATCCCACGTGCCGCGGAGCGGCTGGGCCCGTGAGCCGTGGCCGCTGAGCCTGCGCGTCCGGAGCCTGTGCTCCGCAACGGGAGAGGCCACAGCAGTGAAAGGCCCGTGTACCGCGAAAAAAAAAAACCAAAAAAACCACTGATGACTGCATGCAGTGATGCGGTGACGGTGACAACTGATTTTAAAGGGTGGTACTACGCGTAAGCTCAACAGCCTCTGCCTCCCCCACCCCCAAAGAAAAGCCCGCTGCCCTCAGACCACCAGCCATGCCCACATTTCACTATACCCGACACAAGCATTAACTCTCAAGAGTTTCTGTGTAGCCCACAGAGCTGTTACCTAAGCACTGGCCTTCGAGCAGCCAGTAGCCGTCAGTGCAGGAGCAGGTATACCCTCCTTCGGTGTTGATGCAAATCTGGGTAGGGTTGCACTGGTGGGAATCCGCTGCACACTCGTCCACATCTGAAACACAGACACATGCCAAAGAATGTCACTTACACGTTTAAAGCCCTGCAGCCACTAGAGGTGCCAGCTGCTTGCTTGTCTGGCTGGGAGGCAGTTGATAACGTCCCTGGGTTATATCCAAGGAGACCGAAGCACCTCCCTAACAGGTACCACTAGGAGACCCTGACCTTTTCGGAGGGGGGCAGAGCTAATCTGCTCCCTGGAAATCCACAAGGGAAATGGCCAAAAAGAGAACACACATCCTTAAGCACTTTTCTGCCATCCTAGCCCATCATTCTCTGAAAGCAAGTTCAACCATTACTTGGTTTAGAAATGCATTTTGTATTAGGCTTACCCATTCACATATTAAACCGGTCTGTTGTGTACCTGCTGTGTGCACAGAGCTATGATAAACACCACTGAGAACATAACAGAAGGAAAAGAAACGACCCTCGCCAGCGGAATCTTGTAGTCAAGTCACTTGATTGCATCCATGCCCGAAAATCTTTCAACGTAGAGCTCCTGTTCCTTTCATGAAGCTTCCCAGAGCCCTCCAGTCTTCCTTCCACTCCAGAGCTCCGAGGGCTGATGTCTTGCTGCCCTCTGCTTACACTGGGTTTCTCCAAGCTGCTGCGTCCCCATCTGTCTGCCAGTGTGCAGGTACTTATGTCCAAGTCGGTCGGTCCCGTTTCCTTAACTGGGAGCTCGGAGCACAGAGACCAAGGGGTTTCCATGGCCACATTTCTCATCTGGTGCACACATCACTCAGAACTGTTTCAGCTGAGAAGAACCCTTCTTCCTCTCTCCCCACACTGCACTTTAGAAAGAGTGCTCCATCCTATAAGCGGTCCTCCTGACACCACCCTCTCACTTTGACCTAAAGGACACGCACGACCCCCTAAACCTTTGGCTATGAAGGGATTCACCCAGCGCCCTGGATCCGCCTGGCCAGGCCCCACCTCTCCTCATCACTCCTGACCTCACCTGCCTGCACTTTAGGGCTCCTGCCTTTTGCCCCCTCCTCACCGCAGGCGGGGTTTGCTCACCTACCCCTTCTCCCCGCCTCTCCAGAACGGACCGTCGTGCCATCGGAAATAACATTAAAAACCGCACTTCACTGAGCCTGCGCAGTGCGCCCGACTCCTCATTTCTTTCTCACAATCGCTCCATGCGGTGAGCTGGTGACCCCCACTTACAGATGGGAAAACGGTGCTGAAGACGCTGAATCACCAAGGCCAGAGCCCAGTCCAGGCTTCCCCGCCTGCCTGCCTCCCAAGCCCCTCTGTGCAGGAGTGACAGAGGTCACGCTGCGTGGCCCAGGCAGGTCAAGCAGAGGAGAGAGGGCTGAGCTTTTGCTGCCTTTTCCTGCCCCACCTGGAAAATTATCTGCCTCTTGACATCACAGATGGCAGACTGTGGTGGGGCTGGGGGGCACCTAGGATTCCAAAGTGTAAGCTCCTTGGGTAGCACAGGTGTTCACTCAGGAAGCAAGCACAGCTGGTCCAGTGAAATGTTTAGCCAGGTAAGCGATGGTCTCCAGGCTCCAAGCGACACCGCCACAATCCACCACCATCTTCATCACTGGTCAACGCCAACGACACTGGTCGGTTCCCACCTCACCCCCAATGACCGGGTGTCCGGGAGTCGTGTGGAACCAGGCTCCAGCCCGCGAAACACGGACCACCTCCAAGAACCCGCTTCCAGGGTGGCAGCAGCCTCTGCTCCAGCCTGACACGTGACGACATGCAGCCTTGGTGGCAAAGACCCGCCGCCGTTCTCAGCTGCAAGAGCTCCCGCCTTTGCCCTGGGCCTCGTTTCCAGCCCCAGGTGTGCCCACCCAGCAAAGCCTCCCAGGGGAACCGGCGAATAATGCTTGGCCGGCAGCCTCTCCTGCTCAAATCCATATTGAAGCCTATGATAACAAATAACACCACTAGTGGCCAGCACATATTTACATTTTTTCAGCGGGAAGTGATAGATGGCAATTGTACCCTGGGAACAACACTGCCTTAGGAATTTGTGCTCTTTTTCCTGTTTCAGGGGGAACGCAGGGTGAGGGAGACTTAAGGGGCAACAGAGCTGTTAGAGAGACTTGGTGATAGCAAGTTCCCAAGGTTCTGTGTTTGTGTAAACTGGGCGCACACGACGTGCCCCCAAAGCCGTGCACAGAGGAACCAAACGCTCACGAGGGGACCAGACTGGGCTCAGAAAGGCATGTGAGGTCTAAATGTGTTTGCACATGTGCACCCACAGGCACGTGCAAACTATTCAAATCCAGAAACAAAATCTCTAAAGTTTAAAAAAAAAAAAAACTCTACCGCTTTTACTGAGTTAAAGAATTAACTCGGTTATACCACATTTCTGTTGATGTACGTTCAAAAAACTACTTGAATTGATTGATTGAATGGGTTGAATCAATCAACTGACATTGGATTGTCAACATAAATATATTTTGAGAACTCAATAAGTTTGGAGTCTTTGGGGGATGTATGTCCCATCTTTATATCCTCAAAACACACCTGGGGCTTCCCTGGTGGCGCAGTCGTTAAGAATCCGCCTGCCAGTGCAGGGGACACGGGTTTGAGCCCTGGTCCGGGAAGATCCCACATGCCGTGGAGCAACTAAGCCCGCGAGCCACAACTACTGAGCCTGCGCTCTAGAGCCCATGAGCCGCAACTACTGAAGCCCGTGTACCACAACTACTGAAGTCCATGCGCCTAGAGCCCGTGCTCTGCAACAAGAAGTCACTGCAATGAGAAGCCCGCGCACCACGACGAAGGGTAGCCCCCGCGTGCAGCGACAAAGACCCAACACAGCCCAAAATTAAAAATTAAAAACAAACCTGGTTTAACCTGGGTCCATAGTAAATGTTTAATAACTATTTGGTGAATGAATGAATGAATGAATGAATGAACACATGGGCAACAAACATTAAGGCCTTTGAGCCCCCAGACAAGCTTTTCCCAGCCAACTTGCTGACAAGTGCGTGGACTTTGAAACCACCGCCCCACAGAAAACCCCCATCAGCCTGCACACCTGTGGGGCTGAAACTGGGAAAGTTCATGCTGTGGGCTCCACACGAGGCTAAAAGACTCATCACACATTCCAGCTCACAGCTGAATTGCTTACATTAAATACATTTGACTTAAATAACAGAAGGAAAAGTACGTGGAACACTCCAAGGACATTCTTTGGCAAAGGGGCCTTTTCTGCATCAGTGGAAAAGTACAAGTTCCGGCAACCTGAGTAAGTGTCATTATCCTTGGACGCAAACCATGCCTGTTACTCCTTTCCTTTTCTGTGGGATGTTTAGGAAACGTCCCTTAAGAGAAAAGAATGCTGGGTTCATTCAATCATTCATGTACTCATTCACTTATTAATTCTTTATGTTCTAGTGTGTGTGTGTGTGCGTGTGCGTGTGTGTGTGTGTCCTCCTAAATTTCTAGGCCACTGGGAGAGCTGGTGTCGAGTGAAGTCCCTCTAGCTGTATGGTTCCCGGAAGCAGAGGGTCCCTCCAGGGGGTTGTGGCCCTGGGCGGCTGCCTGGGCCCTTCGAGGATTCCAGCACAGCAGCCACGGCTCGTCTCTCCCCGGCTGGGACAACATCCCTCCACCGTCCAGGCGACCAGCACCCTGGCAACTGAAGGAAAGTGCTCACGGACATCTCCAAAACCAGATCAAAGCCCAGCACTGTGCCTACCCAGGAAAAACTCATCCTCCATGTTGAGCAGCACAGCTCTGCTGCCCCACGCAGCTCTGAGTTGTCACCCCTTCCTTCAGACACCCCCAGGGTGGACTTCAATTACACTCTCAATCTCAAACAACAACGGCTCACTTAGGAAACTCCTCAAAGCAGTCAACCTCATTTCCTTGACACCCTTCCAGAAGGCAGAAGTGAGCTCCCGGCCTTGGGACAGCAGCCTGCACGGCAGGGATACTCATTTAGGATGTCATACCGATAGCTGTGTCCCATGTCCCCAGCAGGTGTGCTAAGGCAGTGTGAGTGAAGAACATCCTTCCAGTCCAGTCAGGATCTCACAGGGGTGCCAGATGGAGGAACTGGGCTCAGACTTCAGAATACACCTGCCCAACAAACTGGAACAACAAAAGGAACAGAATCTTCCAGGCTGAGACCTTAATAGACATTTCTCCAAAGAAGACATACAGATGGCCAGTAGGCACATGAAAAGATGCTCAACATCACTAATTATTAGAGAAATGCAAATCAGAACTACAATATGGTACCACCTCACAGGAATCAGAATGGACATCATTAAAAAGTCTACAAATAACAAATGCTGGAGAGGGTGTGGAGAAAAGGGGACACTTCCACACTGTTGGTGGCAATGTAAGTTGGTGCAGCCACTATGGAGAACAGTGTGGACATTCCTCAGAAAACTAAAAATAGAAATAGCATATGACCCAGCAATCCCACTCCCGGGCATACACCCAGACCAAACTATAATTCAAAAAGACACATGCACCCCTATGTTCATAGCAGCACTATTCACAATAGCTAAAACATGGAAACAACCTAAATGTCCCATCGACAGATGAATGGGTAAAGAAGATGTGGTACCTATATACAATGGAATACTACTCAGCCATAAAAAAGAATGAAATAATGCCATTTGCAGCAACATGGATGCAACTACAGATTATCATACTAAGTGAAGTCAGAAAGAGAAAGACAAATACCACATGGTATCACTTACATGTGAAATCTAAACTATGGCACAAATGAACCTATCTACAAAACAGAAACAGACTCACAGACACAGAGAACAGACTTGTGGTTGCCAAAGGGAAGGGGGGTGGGGGAGGGAAGGACCGGGGGTGTGGGGTTAGCAGATGCAGATTAGTATATATAGGATGGATAAACAACAAGGTCCTACTGCATAGCACAGGGAACTACATTCAATATCCTGTGATAAACCACAATGGAAAAGAAAATTTTAAAAAAGGAATGTCTATATGTGTATAACTGAGTCACTCTGCTGTACAGCAGAGATGGGTACAACATTGTAAATCAACTACAGTAAAAAAAAATAAAATTAGAATCTTTTTAAAATTTTAAAATTTTATTTTTTTTTTATACAGCAGGTTCTTATTAGTTATCTATTTTATACATGTTAGTGTATACATGTCAATCCCAATCTCCCAATTCATCCCCCCACTACCCCCCCACTGCCACTTTCCAGGCTGACTTAAGGGACAGCATGAGAAAAGGCCACAGCCTACAAAGCTGCTAGAAGGTTTAGCCCTTGGAGCAGGAGTCTGTGATGGAGGCAAGTGGTGACTGGCAGGTCCCCCCTCTCTCTTGTCAGACGGAGTTCTCACAGGGCATCGTGACTATCATGCTATTGGTTTATGCCTTATGCCTATTATATGTCCTTCCTTGGGAGTGGGTTAGTTCTCAGCATACAACCCACTTTTCTGTCCCCCGTAAAACTAATGGTTCCAAGTATGATCTTAGGGTTAACTCACAGGTTGTTATATAAAAATCTCTACTGGCAGGTATAATGGACAACGTACTGCTATAAATATGCATGAATATGTTTGAATACAAATAATATGCATATGTATGCCAGCTACTTATTATATTTGAATGTACGTATTATATACCTACATGCATTTACATTTCAGCATTCCTAAAAGTTCAAGGGAAAATAGTTAAACTGTTTTCATAACACAAATTCTCATTGAAATAAATGTCCTTTAAAAACGGTAAAACAAAGCAAAACAAAACAAAAACTAATGGTTCCCCCATGCCCACAGGGAGAACATTTCCTAAGCCATTCTGCCAGCACTAAAGCTTAAGAGAAAAATAGACCAAAGGGCTGAGACTTCCCCAGAAAGGGCTACTGGGTAAAAAAAATAAGAACTCTGAGAGGCAGGCAGAGCTGCGTGTGAATCCAGGCTCCTGCACTTAATAACTGAATATTACTGACAAGTTGATTGATCTCAGGGATGCTCAGATGCTCTGCAAAACAGAGCTGCAGAAGTCTGCCTCCTAGGCTGCCATGAGAGTTCACAAATCAACGTGTTCGCCGGTCCCATCGCCATTGCCTGGCACATAGGAGGTGCCCGGGAAATTATAGTTCCCTTCCCCAGTGAGGTGCTGTTTCTAACAGCTGAGAAAGACAGGGGAAGCTTGGTTTCTGCCTGCTGCAGGCTTTGTCCTGGGATTTAGAAAACACCACGATGACAGCACTCAGTGGGCTGTGAGACATGGTTAGTTCTACGGTTCCAACACAGAGTCTTCTCCCCCCAGAGCCCGGGACACGTGACAGGAGACTGAGACAAGAGGTGAAAAGAGGAGGGTACATTCCTTTGTGGGGGTCTCAGGCTTCACCTACTCACTTTGGCATCTATAAATCCAGCTATGATTCTGTAATTGTAGACATCCGAAAGCCTAAGGGTACGTGTGTCTTCCTGAATTCCACAGCCAAATGCGATCAACCTTAACACCATGATTCTTCCCTCCTCCTGTATCTTCTCTTCTCCAATACTGTCAATAAGGCAGGGCTGACTTTGTGAGCCTGTGTACACACCCTTGGCTGAATGTCTCCATTCTTGAGTGAGAACGGCCATCAAGCCAAAGGGAAACATTCTCATTGGGTGACACTGGGAGAAACTGTCGAAAAACGTTTGGAAGACTGCACCTTTCCAAAGGCCTCCACGAGTCCTTTTTTGGACACGGCCAAATCACTTCCTTGGTAGTAAATTTTTACCCAGTGAAACAACATGTTTTCCCAGCCCGTTTTTGTTCCTTCCTCACTCAAGCTAATGGGGCTTGATAAGAAAGAAGAAAATAACAAGGCACATTCCAACGCCTCCAATTGAAGCCAGTTTTAGGCCTGCTGCTGGGCTGGATCGGGGCCAATTTTCAGCAAGACGACCTCAGTGAAGGCTGGAAGCTACGCAGACAGGACAGACTTCCCAAACACCTGCTTAATTAAAGATCTCAGCATTTGAGAACTTGCTTGTTGAATTCCAGGACATCTGCATTCCATGTGTCTTATGGGTCCTGGGAAGTCATCAGGAGCCAGATTTTTCTGTGTTTACAGCATTTTTCCCAATCCTTGATATCAAGCTTAGAATACAAAGCTTGCTCATTTTGTGCCTCTAATTAGGCAACAAATATGTGGTCCATTTTCCAAACAATTAAAAATCCTCTCCTTCTGGATGAAACCAGCTGGACTGTAGCTTCCAACCTCTCCGTGGATTCTATTTTTCTATCCATAAAGCGAGAACTTGGAGGAGAGCCCTGAAAGACCCTTCTAGCTGTGACCTTCTACAGAAACAAAGTATGCAGCTAATGGGGGTCACATTGTTTGGTTCTTGGGTAATTATTTTCATCCAGAGCGCTTGGTAAACATCAGCTGACTTTAGCTGCTTTCAAACTGGGCAGGGAAACTGGCTAAGCTCATTCAATTTTTTTTTTTTTTTTTAAGTTTTTTGCTCATTCAACTTTTGACAACGTATGAATTGTCACTGCAGTTCCAGGGGTGGGGTGGGAGTGAGGGGTTAGTGACATATGTGTTCCTTCTTGAGCATCAATCAAATTGTCCTGAGAGTAAGGGGACAAGGCTGCTTATTGCCAATGTAGACATGGTATTTTTTTTTAAAGGGCATGAGGCTTTAGCCATTATTGTGATTATAAACCAGACAAACATGGAGCTCAAACTAGGTTGCCATTTACTAAAAGTCCTGCCATTTGTCCATCAACAGAGAAGGATTTTTGAAACTATACAAGTCAGTGGCTCCCAAACCTAGCCACACAAGAGAATCGCTGGGTTAAATCAGAAAGTCTAGGGTGGAGGCTTGGAAAGCTGTTTAAAGTTACCTAAATGATTCCAACGTAAAACCATATCTGGAACTTGCTGTGCCAGACCAGTACTTCTTAAACTTTAATGTGCGTATGAATCAGTGGGGATCTTGTTGAAATGCAGGCCAAGTCTGCTGGCCCAGGAACCACACTTTGAGAGGCAAGGTGCTAGATTATTGTGGGCGATGTTTGGTTCTGTATCCATGCAACTTACTCAGAGTTTAAGAAGCTGTTCAGGAGAGTCTAGGAGGGAATTAAGTGTTCAAAAATCAAGCTGGCAATCCCTAACCTGATTCTTCTCTAAGATCAAACCTGCTGGTTACAATAGTATTGTGATTTGTAGAGTCTTATTCAAGAAGTTCTCAGCACAGCCTAAACCACAGTCTAAAAAATGCTTTCCTGGGGCTACAGACCCAGCCATTACTCATGTCCACCTGCAGTGTCTGGGTCCAGAGCACTGTGTACCTTCAGAAGGTTCTCCTCCTTTCAGTTTGCTGGTGGTGTTTTGATTTCCTAAGAGTTAACTCAGTTCCCTGAATCTTAACTAAGTTCTTGGCAATACTGCCCCCAAAGTGATGACAAAAAGTGCAAAGGATTCCAATTAGGAGAAAAGACAATGTTTTTCCTTCAATACAGACCATCCCTTGTTCAGGAACGCGGTCTCTAAATACGATAGCTCTTAAATCACGTCATCTCCACTGCATCTCCCCATAGGCTCCGGCTCCCCATTCCCTCTGAGCATATTCCTCCCCCATACCCTTCTCTCCTGATGCTGTCTCACCGTTTTACTGAACCTGGGGCTAGAAAGCTCAGCCATCCTTAAGTCCTTTCCCCCAACCCCTACTCTCACACAATTCGCCTTCTGGAAATTTTGCAAATTCTTTCTTTCCATCCCTTACCCCCCAATATTCCAAGGCCTTGCTGTCTTTTCTCTAAACGGTTGGAATAACTCCGTACTAGTCTGCCGGCCTCCAGCCTCTCCCGCTGGAAGCAAGTGAAACACAACCTCCAGAATCATCCAAGACATGGAAACGATCATGGGGCCCCACTGCTCAACACTTCACTCCCCTCCTTAGAAACCACACAGCTTTCTTTTTACACCTCGGCAACAGAACACGTCAAGCCTACTTTTATACTCACACATGTGCTAATTAAACACATCTGGTTTTATAGCATTTCACACTGTACGACAGAATTAGCTGTGCAGGGCTCTATCTCCCTCCACCAAACCGCGAGTTCCTGGAAAACAAGAAATGGGTCTCACTCACATTTGTGTCCTAAGCACCTAACATAGCGCCTGGTGTGATGGAGAGCGTGGAAGTGAATGATACTGGAAATGAAGATACTTTGTCCTTGGACTTTTCTGAAGGCAAGAGGGGGAAGTCAGTTACACCACAGGACAGGAGAGGAAGCCAGTTGGGCCAACGACCTCTTCGGTGGCCCCATGTCTCACGCCGTGGGATGGAGGATGTCTGGGAACAGCACCTGCCCAGCAGAGCCTCAGGCCCCCACCTGTAGTGCCCGGGGCCTCATCCTCATACCAGTCTTTGTCCAGGGCTGATGTGAGAGTGTCCTCAACTTCCAGAGGCTCTGACACGCCATGTGCTTGGCCTGATGGAGTGAGTTATGTTTCCTCCTTCCTCCTAAAGAGCCATACATCTCAGACGAGGAAGAAGTTTATGCTCAACCATCACAGGTGGGAGGAACATCAGAGGAGAGAAAAGACACACCTTCTCCTGGCCTGAAAATGGGCACCAGCAGGACCCCTTAGGGCACAACCAGCCCAATCCATTTTGCAGGCTCAGGACAAAACCCTTGGCCTGGTGCGGGCTGTGAGATTATCCGGGTATGCAAATTCACCCCAGGGAATCAATCAGCCTGTCGTCAGCAGCAAACACTCCCTGCCCGTCCCTCTCAGAGCACGAGAACGGAATCTGCATGTGTTCTCCTCCCCACGCCGGGGTCAGAGACTCTGCTACCACTTCTGACTCCATCACTAACCAGGGCACCCACGTATATGTCATTGGCCTGCATTTGCTTCCCTGACTCTCAAATGGGGCCACCATCACCTGCCCTCCTAGGACTTGCAGGCTAGTGGGGAAGGCGGGCGGTGAACAGAAACCAGTATGGAGGGCACTGCAGAGGGCTATGGGAACACATAACAGCGAGTGTCCCACATCTGGGAGGTGAGGCCAGGTCTTGACCATGGACAGTGACATAGGGGAACACTTCCTTCACATACACCCATTCCTGGAACCCTAGGACAAGGGAGGGGAGTGACAGTTGCCTCTTTCAACATAACAAGTTACAAGCAGCAGGCCAGCAGGTGATTAAGCATATAAATATTTCGAGAGACCTTCCAGACGGTGGAGGGATAAGATATGGAGATCACCTTCCTGAAGATATGGAGATCACCTTCCTCCCCACAAATACATCAGAAATACATCTACACGTGGAACAGCTCCTACAGAACACCTGCTGAACGCTGGAAGAAGACCTCAGACTTCCCAAAAGGCAAGAAACTCCCCACGTACTTGAGTAGGGCAAAAGAAAAAGGAAAAAACACAGACAAAGAATAGGAAGGGGACCTGCACCCGTGGGAGGGAGCTGTGAAGGAGGAAAGGTTTCCACACACTAGGAAGCCCCTTCACTGGCGGAGACGGGGGAGGGGTGGGCAGGGGGGAAGCTTTAGAGCCGCGGAGGAGAGCACAGCCACAGGGGTGTGGAGGGCAAAGCGGAGAGATTCCCGCACAGAGGATCCATGCCGACGGGCACTCACCAGCCCGAGAGGCTTGTCTGCTCACCCGCCGGGGTGGGCGGGGGCTGGGAGCTGAGGCTCGTGCTTAGGTCGGATCCCAGGGAGAAGACTGGGGTTGGCGGCGTGAACACAGCCTGAAGGGGTTAGTGCACCATGGCTAGCTGGGAGGGAGTCCGGGAAAAAGTCTGGACCTGCCAAAGAGACAAGAGACCATTGCTTCGGGGTGCGCGAGGAGAGGGGATTCAGAGCACCACCTAAACGAGCTCCAGAGACGGGCACAAGCCGCAGCTATCCGCGTGGATGGACATGAGATGCTAAAGCTGCTGCTACCGCCACCAAGAAGCCTGTGTGCGAGCACAGGTCACTCTCCACACCTCCCCTCCCGGGAGCCTGTGCAGCCCGCCACTGCCAGGGTCCCGTGATCCAGGGACAACTTCCCCAGAACACACGGCGTGCCTCAGGCTGGTGCAACGTCACGCCGGCCTCTGCCACCGTAGGCTCGCCCCCACACTCCGTGCCCCTCCCTCCCCCCCGCCTGAGCGAGCCAGAGCCCCCAAATCCGCTGCTCCTTTGACCCCGTCCTGTCTGAGCGAAGAACAGACGCCCTCAGGCGACCTACATGCAGAGGCAGGTCCAAATCCAAAGCTGAACCCTGGGAGCTGTGCTAACAAAGAGAGAGGGAAATTTCTCCCAGCAGCCTCAGGAGCAGCGGATTAAATCTCCACAATCAACTTGATGTACCCTGCATCTGAGGAATACCTGAATAGATGACAAATCATCCCAAATTGAGGAGGTGGGCTTTGGGAGCAACTGTAGACATGGGGTTTGCTTTCTGCATCTAATTTGTTTCTGGTTTTATGTTTATTTTAGTTTAGTATTTAGAGTATTATTATCATTGGTAGATTTGTTTATTGATTTGGTTGCTCTCTTCCTTTTTTTAAATGTATAGATATATATATATTTTTTTCCTTTTGCTCTTTTTGTGAGTGTGTATGTGTATGCTTCTTTGTGTGATTTTGTCTGTATAGCTGTGCTTTTACCATTTTTCCTAGAGTTGTCTGTCCGTTTTTTTTGTTTTGTTTTGTTTTATTATAGTTTTTACCACTCGTTATCATCAGTGGATTTGTTTTTTGGTTTTGTTGCTCTCTTCTTTCTTTTTTTACTTTTCTTTTTATAATTACTTCTTAATTATTTTTATTTTTAATAATTTTTAATTTTAATAACTGCATTTTATTTTTATTTATTTATTTTTTCTTTCTTTCTTTCTTTTTTTCTCCCTTTTCTTCTGAGCCGTGTGGCGGACAGAGTCTTGGTGATCTGGCTGGGTGTCAGGCCTGTGCCCCTGAGGTGGGAGAGCCGAGTTCAGGGCATTGGTCCACAAGAGACCTCCCAGCTCCATATAATATCAAACAGCAAAAGCTATCCCAGAGATCTCCATCTAAACGCTAAGACCGAGCTCCACTCAATGACCAGCAAGCTATAGTGCTGGACACCCTATGCCAAACAAGTAGCAGGAGAGAAACAAAACCCCACCCATTAGCAGAGAAGCGGCCTAAAATCATAATTAGGTTACAGACACCCCAAAACACACCACTGGACGTGGTCCTGCCCACCAGAAAGACAAGATCCAGCCTCATCCACCAGAACACAGGCACCAGCCCCCTCCACTAGGAAGCCTACACAACCCACTGAACCAACCTTACCCACTGGGGGCAGACACCAAAAACAACGGGAACTACAAACATGCAGCCTGCGAAAAGGAGACCCCAAACACAGTAAGTTAAGCAAAATGAGAAGACAGAGAAATACACAGCAGATGAAGGAGCAAGGTAAAAACCCACCAGACCAAACAAATGAAGAGGAAATGGGCAGTCTACATGAAAAATAATTCAGAGTAATGATGGTAAAGATCATCCAAAATCTTGGAAATAGAATGGAGAAAACACAAGAAACGTTTAACAAGGCCCTAGAAGAACTAAAGAGCAAACAAACAATGGTGAACAACACAATAAATGAAATTAAAAATTCTCTAGAAGGAATCAATAGCAGAATAACTGAGGCAGAAGAATGGATAAGTGACCTGGAAGATAAAATAGTGGAAATAACTACAGCAGAGCAGAATAAAGAAAGAAGAATGAAAAGAATTGAGGACAGTCTAGAGAACTCTGGGACAACATTAAATGCACCAACATTCGAATTTCAGGGGTCCCAGGAGAAGAAGAGAAAAAGAAAGGGACTGAGAAAATATTTGAAGAGATTATAGTTGAAAACTTCCCTAATATGGGAAAGGAAATAGCTAAATTTATGCACCCAACATAGGAGCACCTCAAAACATAAAGCAAATGCTAACAGCCATAAAAGGGGAAAATCGACAGTAACACAATCATAGCAGGGGACTTTAACACCCCACTTTCACCAATGGACAGATCATCCAAAATGAAAATAAATAAGGAAACACAAGCTATAAATGACATATTAAACAAGATGGACAAAATTGATATTTATAGGACATTCCAGCCTAAACAACAGAATACACTTTCGTGTCAAGTGCTTATGGAACATTCTCCAGGATAGATCATATCTTGGGTCACAAATCAAACCTTGGTAAATTTAAGAAAATTGAATCATATCAAGTATCTTTTCCAACCACAGCACTATGAGACTAGATATCAATTACAGTAAAAAAACTGTAAAAAACACAAACACATGGAGGCTAAACAATACACCACTAAAGAACCAAGAGATCACTGAAGAAATCAAAGAGGAAATAAAAAAATACCTAGAAACAAATGACAGTGCAAACACGACAACCCAAAACCTATGGGATGCAGCAAAAGCAGTTCTAAGAGGGAAGTTTATAGCAATACAATCGTACTTCAAGAAACAGAAACATCTCAGATAAACAACCTAACCTGACACCTAAAGCAATTAGAGAAAGAAGAACAAAAAAACAGTAAAGTTAGCAGAAGAAAAGAAATCATAAAGATCAGATCAGAAATAAATGAAAAAGAAATGAAGGAAACAATAGCAAAGATCAATAAAACTAAAAGCTGGTTCTTTGAGAAGATAAACAAAATTGATAAACCATTAGCCAGACTCATCAAGAAAAAAAGAGAGAAGACTTAAATCAATAGATTTTGAAATGAAAAAGAAGTAACAACTGAGACTGCAGAAATACAAAGGATCATGAGAGATTACTACAAGCAACTATATACCAATAAAATGGACAACCTGGAAGAAATGGACAAATTCTTAGAAATGCACAA
>NC_041224.1:170678178-170679451 GCF_002837175.3 Physeter macrocephalus
CCCGCTTCAGACCTAGGGACACATACAGACTGAAAGTGAGGGGATGGAAAAAGATATTCCATGCAAATGGAAATCAAAAGAAAGCTGGAGTAGCAATTCTCATATCAGATAAAATCGACTTTAAAACAAAGGCTATTACAAGAGACAAAGAAGGACACTACATAATGATCAAGGGATCAATCCAAGAAAAAGATATAACAATTGAAAATATTTATGCACACAACATAGAAACACCTCAATACCTAAGGCAAATACTAACAGCCATAAAAGGGGTAATTGACAGTAACACAATCATGGCAGGGGACTTTAACACCCCACTTTCACCAATGGACAGATCATCCAAAATGAAAATAAATAAGGAAACACAAGCTATAAATGACATATTAAACAAGATGGACAAAATTGATATTTATAGGACATTCCAGCCTAAACAACAGAATACACTTTCGTGTCAAGTGCTTATGGAACATTCTCCAGGATAGATCATATCTTGGGTCACAAATCAAACCTTGGTAAATTTAAGAAAATTGAATCATATCAAGTATCTTTTCCAACCACAGCACTATGAGACTAGATATCAATTACAGTAAAAAAACTGTAAAAAACACAAACACATGGAGGCTAAACAATACACCACTAAAGAACCAAGAGATCACTGAAGAAATCAAAGAGGAAATAAAAAAATACCTAGAAACAAATGACAGTGCAAACACGACAACCCAAAACCTATGGGATGCAGCAAAAGCAGTTCTAAGAGGGAAGTTTATAGCAATACAATCGTACTTCAAGAAACAGAAACATCTCAGATAAACAACCTAACCTGACACCTAAAGCAATTAGAGAAAGAAGAACAAAAAAACAGTAAAGTTAGCAGAAGAAAAGAAATCATAAAGATCAGATCAGAAATAAATGAAAAAGAAATGAAGGAAACAATAGCAAAGATCAATAAAACTAAAAGCTGGTTCTTTGAGAAGATAAACAAAATTGATAAACCATTAGCTAGACTCATCGAGAAAAAGAGGGAGAAGACTCAAATCAATAGAATTAGAAATGAAAAAGGGGAAGTAGTAACTGACACTGCAGAAATACAAAGGATCATGAGAGATTACTACAAGCAACTATATGCCAATAAAATGGACAACCTGGAAGAAATGGACAAATTCTTAGAAAAGCACAACCTTCCGAGACTGAACCAGGAAGACATAGAAAATATAAATAGACCAATCACAAGCTTGGAGGAATCTAGGGGCAGGACATGAATAAAGACGCAGAC
>NC_041224.1:170679755-170695192 GCF_002837175.3 Physeter macrocephalus
CTACAGCCAGCATTGTTCTCAATGGTGAAAAACTGAAACCATTTCCACTAAGATCAGGAACAAGACAAGGTTGCCCACTCTCACCACTCTTATTCAACTTAGTTTTGGAAGTTCTAGCCACAGCAATCAGAGAAGAAAAAGAAATAAAAGGAATCCAAATAGGAAAAGAAGAAGTAAAGGTGTCACTGTTTGCAGATGACATGATACTCTACATAGAGAATCCTAAAGATGCTACCAGAAAACTACTAGATGTAATCAATGAATTTGGTTAAGTAGCAGGATACAAAATAATGCACAGAAATCTCTGGCATTCTTATACACTAATGATGAAAAATCTGAGAGTGAAATTAAGAAAACACTCCCATTTACCACTGCAACAAAAACAATAAAATATCTAGGAATAACCCTACCTAAGGAGACTAAAGATCTGTATGCAGAAAATTATAAGACACTGATGAAAGAAATTAAAGATGATACAAACAGATGGAGAGATATACCATGTTCTTGGATTGGAAGAATCAACATTGTGAAAATGACTATACTACCCAAAGCAATCTACAGATTCAATGCAATCCCTATCAAACTACCAATGGCATTTTTCACAGAACTAGAACAAAAAATTTCACAATTTGTGTGGAAACACAAAAGACCCCGAATAGCCAAAGCAGTCTTGAGAACAAAAAATGGAGCTGGAGGAATCAGGCTCCCAGGCTTCAGACTATACTACAAAGCTACAGTAATCAAGACAGTATGGGCCTGGCACAAAAAAAGAAATATAGATCAATGGAACAGGATAGAAAACCCAAAGATAAACCCACGCACATATGGTCACCTTATCTTTGATAAAGGAGGCAAGAATATACAATGGAGAAAAGACAGCCTCTTCAATAAGTGGTGCTGGGAAAACTGGACAGGTACACGTAAAAGAATGAAAGTAGAACACTTCCTAACACCATACACAAACATAAACTCAAAATGGATTAAAGTCCTAAATGTAAGACCAGACACTATAAAACTCTTAGAGGAAAACATAGGCAGAACACTCTATGGCATACATCACAGCAAGATCCTTTTTGACCCACCTCCTAGAGAAATGGAAATAAAAACAAAAATAAACAAATGGGGCTTAATGAAACTTAAAAGCTTTTGCACAGCAAAGGAAACCATAAACAAGACCAAAAGACAACCCTCAGAATGGGAGAAAATATTTGCAAATGAAGCAACTGACAAAGGATTAATCTCCAAAACTTACAAGCAGCATGCAGCTCAATATCTAAAAACCAAACAACCCAATCCAAAAATGGGCAGAACACCTAAATAGACATTTCTCCAAAGAAGATATACAGATTGCCAACAAACACATGAAAGAATGCTAGGGAACCCTCTTGCACTGTTGGTGGGAATGTAAATTGATACAGCCACTATGGAGAACAGTATGGAGGTTCCTTATAAAACTAAAAATAGAACTACCATACGACCCAGCAATGCCACTACTGGGCATATACCCTGAGAAGACCTTAATTCAAAAAGAGTCATGTACCACAATGTTCACTGCAGCTCTATTTACAATAGCCAGGACATGGAAGCAACCTAAGCGTCCATCGACAGATGAATGGATAAAGAAGATGTGGCACATATATACAATGGAATATTACTGTCAATCGAATATAGTCTGTCATACAGAGGAGTGAAGGAAGTCAGAAAGAGAAACACACATACCGTATGCTAACACATGTATATGGAATCTAAAAAGAAAAAAAATGGTTCTGAAGAACCTAGGGGCAGGACAGGAATAAAGACACAGACGTAGAGAAGGGACTTGAGGACACAGGGAGGGGGAAGGGTAAGCTGGGATGAAGTGAGAGAGTGGCATGGACATATATACACTACCAAATGTAAGATAGATAGCTAGTGGGAAGCAGCCGCATAGCACAGGGAGATCAGCTCGGTGCTTTGTGACCACCTAGAGGGGTGGGAGGGAGACATAAGAGGGAGGAGATATTGGGATATATGTATACATATAGCTGGTTCACTTTCTTATACAGCAGAAACTAACACAACATTGTAAAGCAATTACACTCCAATAAAGATGTTAAAAATAAAACAAGATGGTCAAAAAAAAAAAAAGAATGTAGATATTTCATCCTGAGACCAACACCCTCTGCTGGTCTCCCCTCCTGCCCCCCATCCCTCTATGGTCCAAAGCTCCCTGCTCCCCATCACTAGCCGATGACCTCAGCATATCAGAGAATAACTGTTGAGGATACAACTGAAGAGGAGGTGAAACTTCAGGGGATGGGAGGAAGAGGGGAAAAGTAGGTAGGGATCCTGAAGGTAGGGGAGAGGATGCCAGAGAGAGAGAGAGTCTGAAGGATACTGTCTGCTGGCTGAGGGGCCACATGTCCTGAGAGTCTGGAAGTGAGGGCCCCACCCCAAACGGCACAGGACTGAAAGAGCCACACATGCTCCCCACCACTCTTTGGACTTGGTAAGAGTTGGATTGTATCACTTAAGCCTAAAATAAATATTTGAACTGATTAAACACTTTTCAGGATTGCATGTTTATCTAGCTGATGGAGTAGGGGCTGCCTTCTTCCATCCCCAACTCTGTGGTCACTAGCAGACATCTGGATTTCTCTAGTTCAGATGGCAGGGAGGTGAAGGAGCTACATGTGGGGCCAGCCAACTAGCTGACCTACCGACCAATCTAGCTCTCCCTCCCACCATGAAGAGCACAGCGCCCAAATCCCAGGGCCAATAACACAGATATTCAGGATTCATTTACGCCACACCCATTCACTGGGAGTCAACACTGCGGTAGGTACTAGAGATTCAAAGATAAATGACACGTGGGCCATGTCTGTTTACAGTCTAGCAGGCAACAGATAAGGGACCAGATAATCCCAATTCAGTATGGTAAGTGTCACCTGGAGAAAAGAATGAGGGCACTTCCAGGAAGAGACTTTCTGGAATAGAAGATATTTGGGTGAATCTAGACAGATGATGTGGCAGATGCTGCCACAATTGGATATTGCCCTCCAATACCCATTCTCCCAACTAAAGACTGCATTTTTCAGCTTCCCTTACAGTGAAGTGTGGCTATGTGACTAAATTCTGGCCAGTGGGATGTAAGTAAATATAATGTGTTACAACTTCTGGGTCATGCTTTAAAAGAATGACTGTGTGGTTCCCTTGTCACTTCTCTCCTCCCTCTGGCTGGGATGTAGGTGTGATGGTGAGAGCTGGAGCAGCTATATTGGATCCAGAGGTGAAAGCCACACATTGAGTTTGGTCTAGCCACCCTACCATCCCTGAACCACCTGCCTCTGGACTGTACCATGAGGGAGAATTTTAATTCTCTCCTATCTAAACCAGTGTGTTGAAGGTCTCTTTGTTATAGTAGCTTAGCTTGCACCCTAATACAAATGAGTACGAGTTAGCCAAAACAAGTAGGTTGGGAATGGCATGTGCAAAGGCACTGAGGCATGAGAGGCATAGCACATTCAGGGAGCCAACAGCAGTTAACACAAGCAGACATATGTGGGTGAGTGAAGGGGAGGGAATGAGGAATAGGATCCCACTTGTAAAAGGATCATGTGCCAAGCTAAGGATGCTGGAGGAAGAAGAAGAGAAGGGGAGCAGAAAGAACAGGAAAGGGGAAAGGAAAAGAAAAAAATGAAGAGATGATGAGGAGGGCAAAGGAGGAGAGAGGGAAAGATAAATCCAGTCATCCTCTCCTGCATGTGGGAACTTGTATTGGTTCTTAGTTAACCCCCACAAAAGTCCTAGCCCTTTGCAGTTCTGCAGCAATTAGCATCAAGTTTTATGTCTTGATGAGCTGAGATAGCTTTGATCAGAAAATTTTAATGTACATATTTTTTTTAAAGCCACAATAAGCTGAGCCCCACCGCCCCCCATTAAAAAAGATTTAGTTTCTGATGCTAAATGGTTGGGTCAAGAGTCTGCTCCGTTGGGTTCTTTTTTTGTTTTTTTAATTGGAATATAGTTGATTTACAATGTTGTGTTAGTTTCCACTGTACAGCAAAGTGAATCAGTTATACATATATATATATATATATATATCCTCTCTTTTTTAGATTCTTTTCCCATATAGGCCATTACAGAGTACTGAGTAGACTTCCCTGTGCTATACAGTAGGTTCTTATTAGTTATCTACTTTATATATAGTAGTGTGTCTATGTCAATCCCAATCTCCCAGTTTATCCCTCCCGCCAACTTTCCCCCTTAGTAACCATAAGTTTGTTTTCTACATCTGTGACTCAATTTCTGTTTTGTAAGTAGGTTCATTTGTACCATTTTTTTAAGATTTCACATATAAACGATATCATATGATATTTGTCTTTGTCTGACTTACTTCACTCAGTATGACAATCTCTAGGTCCATCCATGTCACTGCAAATGGCATTATTTCATTCTTTTCTACAGCTGAGTAATATTCCGTTGTATATATGTACCACATCTTCTTTATCCATTCCTCCATCGATGGACATTTAGGTCGTTTCCATGTCCTGGCTATTATAAATACTGCCACAATGAACATCGGGGTGCATATATCCTTTCAAATTATGGTTTTCTCCTGATATATGCCCAGGAGTGGGATTCCTGGATCATATGGTAGTTTTATTTTTAGTTTTTTAAGGAACCTCCATACTTTCTCCTTAGTGCCTGTACCAATTTACATTCCCACCAACAGTGTAGGAGGGTTCCCTTTTCTCCACGTCCTCTCCAGCATTTATTGTTTGTAGATTTTTTGATGATGGTCATTCTAACCTCTGTGAGGTGATACCTCATTATAGTTTTGATTTGCATTTCTCTAATAATTAGTGATGTTGAGCATCTTTTTATGTGCCTCTCAGCCATCTGTATGTTTTCTTTGGAGAAATGTCTATTTAGATCTTCTGCCCATTTTTTGATTGGGTTGTTTGTTTTTTGGATATTGAGCTGCATGAGATGTTTGTATACTTTGGAGATTAACCCCTTGCTGGTCGCTTCGTTTGCAAATATTTTCTCCCATTCTGTGGGTTTTCTTCAACTGCATTCTTAATCAGGTTTTTTTTGTTTTGTTTTGTTTTGTTTTTTTTTGCGGTATGCGGGCCTCTCACTGCTGTGGCCTCTCCCGTTGTGGAGCACAGGCTCCGGACGCGCAGGCTCACGGGCCTAGCCGCTCCGCGGCATATGGGATCTTCCCGGACCGGGGCACGAACCCGTGTCCCCTGCATCGGCAGGCGGATTCTCAACCACTGCGCCACCAGGGAAGCCCTTAATCAGGTTTTTTGATAAGAGTTAGTAGCAGTAGTGGAGGAAGTGCTCACAAAAAATAATGAAAACAAATGGCCCAATGTAACTCTCTCCATAACCACTGCATTTTTCTGGGTCCCGAAATAAAATCCCAGAGAATACGCATATGGCAGCATCCTGTGCTTCTGAGGAGCTTAACTCTCTGCCCAAACAGCCCACATCCCCTTTGTAGCTCCCTTCTCCACAACGGAATTAAGACTTGAGTGTCCCTGGATGGGAGTAAAGAATCAGGAGAACAAGGATGGAGGGGGCGAAAGATGAAGGCATAGAGAGATGGGGAGGGAAGTAGGGAAGCAGGAAAAAAGAGGTCTGGACTATGACATGGGGCATCTCATACTTCTATGAACTAGGTTCAAAGGACAACAGAGGTTGGTGAGAATATGGGCTTTGGAGTCAGACCTGTTTCAAATCCTGCCACCCCCAGTTTTTTAGCTGTGTGATTTTAAACAAGTCTTTTTCTTGTTTTTTGTTTGTTTATTTCTTAGACCCTAAAAGCCTTGGTTTCCTCATTTGTAAAAGGAGCTAGTGATGGTACATTACTCAAGGGGTTTTGTGAGGATCCTATGTAAGTAAAACCTGTAAATCAGTGCCCGACACAGAAATGGCCCTCAGTCAAGGTTGACTGCTCCAGCTTCATGTCAAAAAGTAGGAGGAAGAAGAAGGGGAGGAGAGGGATGGGAGAAGGAAGGGAGCCCACCTCCTAAAAGAAGAGAAAAAACTAGGAATTCAAAGCCAGGTCCTAGTCCAGAACTTTCCAGTAGCTCAATGGTGGCCCCAGGCAAGTTCTTCTCAGCCTGTTTCCTCCTCTGAAAAACAAGGTCTGAGGTCCCTTCCATCTGGAAAGGTTGATAAATCTGAGTCCTCTCTGCTCCAGATGAGTTTCCTACTCTCATCACTCACTGTCTACACCTCTTACCTATGCAGGGCTGCGGAGGCCCTCTGGAGGACGCAAGAGAAAAAGACATAAACGTGGCCAGGAGCTGCTCACAATTTGACTCAGCATACAAAATGAGGACATGACCTTGTAGAACAGACTATTACAAAGTAGGGAGAAAACATAGGGTAAGAGAGTAGCCTAAATGGGGAAGGGCTTCTTATCTGATGCTCTTGGGGAGCACAACTGAGTTATCTTCTACTTTCTGTTTGGCCCCATGTCAAGTGTCTATTACAATATATAAACATTATCATGTATGACTATTATTATAGCATATGAACATTATCATATGATGCAAATATTATTACAATATAAGAATGCTCATGTAATGTATAAACATTGCCATCTTTCCTGAGATTTACCCTGAAATAAGGATGTTCTCATATTTCCCTCCAGAACTCTTTCAAGACCTGTTGAATAGGCATCTTCAAAAGGCCTTTCTCAGGGGCTTAGGAAAAGACAGAGAAGCTGTTAATTAATTATTTTCTCCTTCATATGCCAGCTTCACCACTAACTAGGTTTATGTCAGTTTTCCCTTTTTTTTAAATGGGGGGATCGTGCCTAACTACTTTCAGGGACTCAATGAGATAGGAGTTTCCTTTGGAGGAAATGCCACCTTACACATATTTTAAACTATTACCATTATAGAAGACATATTTTTCTCCAGAAATATGTGCAAAGCAATTATCTAATTCTATTACATTTAAGACTGGGTCTGATAGTCTCACACTATCAATTTTGCAAGCAACCTCTCACCCAGCCACTCAGTGTCTGCTTCTAGGGCCAAAGGAGGAAGGGTGTGAGCAGGATAGAAGACAATTTTGGCGGGCCATTATATTCCTAGTGTGCATTTGCAAGGGTATTTTGGAATAAGATGTAGCTGGCAGGATTGGACATCTTGGCTGAGTATAAAGAGATAATTCCTCTAATGCCTGGTCACTAGACATTGATTCATCTGTCATTCATTAGATTGGCATTTACCAAACAACTTCCACATTCTTGGCATTATGCTAGGTATTGTGGATACAAAGTGAATAAATCATGTTCCAGAGAAATTTCACAGAACCAGTATCACACAAATCATATTCCCTGATGACAATGCAATTAAGTAGAAATCAACAACAACAAAAAAGATAAACCCCCATAAATACGTAAAATTTAAAAACTCATCACTAAATAAATCATGGACCACAAGAAGTGGTCACAATAAATCAGAAAATCCTTAGAACTTAATAGCAATGAAAACACTACATATCCAAATTTGCAAAACACAAAGAAAAATATATAGTCTTAAATATTAGGAAAGAAGAAAGGTTTAAAATTAATGAGCTAAGCATCCAGCATAAGAAATTAGAAAAGGAACAAAGAAAAAAAAAAAATTAAAAAGAAGACAATAAAGATACAAGCAGAAATTAATCAAATAAAAAGCAAAAAGTAAAAAAAAAGAAATAAAGATCAACTAAGCCAAAAACTGGTTCTTCGAAAATGACTAATAAAATAGATATAACTTTAGCATATTTTTAAAGAGCACAAAAATATTAGGAATGAGAATAGCAATAAAACTACAGATTCAGTAGAGATTTAAAAGATAATGCAAAGAATGCTATGAAAAAGCTCATGCAAATTAATTTGAAAACTTAAATGGACAAATTCCAAGAAAAATATAACTTTGCAAAACTGACTTAAGAAGGAGTAAAAAGTCCTAACAGTCCATAACTGTCAAAGAAATTATATCAGTAGCTAAAAATCTTCTCTCTCTCTGTCACACACACACACACACACACACACACACACACACACACAAAATCAGACCTCAATGATCTTACAGAAAGACTGCAATAAACTTTCCATGAATAGATCATTCTAGCCTTCCAGAGAATAGAAAAGGAAGAATATCTCACTGTATCAAGCTAATATGTTGATACCAAACCCAGCAAAAGTAATTTTAAAAAAGAAAAGTGATGTGTCATTTTAATATATAGACAGTGATGAAAAAAATCCTACACAAAATATGAGCCAAACAAATCCAGCAGTTTACTTTAAACAAATTATACTATATCATGACTAAGTCAGTTATACTAGGAATGAATGAAAGGTGGTTTAATAAGAAAATCCATCATTGTAATTCCCCACAAAAGCAGATTTTTAAAGCCTATAATTATCTCATAGCTGCAGAAAAGCATTTGATAAAATTCAATACCCATTAATTATTTAAAAAAAAAAGAAAACTCAGCAAAACTCATTCTTAGTGAGGAAACATTAGACACAGTCTTTTTACCACCAGAAAAGAGACAAGGATTCCACTGTCAACACCTATATTCAACATATTTCTAAAGGTACCAGCCAGTGCTGTAAGACATGAAAAATAAATAAAAGGTATAAAGATTAGAGAAGAAAAGAAACAAAATTCTCATTATTCACAGACAGTGTGTTTGTCAGAATCACCCAAAAGACTCTACAAAGTATTGGAAAGAATATGAGAATTTCACAAACCATCTAGATATAAGCTCAATATATTAAAATAAGTTGTGTTTCTATATACTAGCAACAAAAGAAACACTGAATTTTTAAAGATATCATAAAAATAGCAAAAAAAAAAAAATATATATATACACATATATACACACTTCCTAGGAATGAATCTAGACAAAGATGTGCAAAAGGGAAGAGATTTAATATCCATGGATTAAAAGATTTAATAAAATGAAGATGTTGGTTCTCTTCAAATTTATCTAAAAACTCACTGAACTGCAACCAAAATTTCAACAAGTTTTTTCTTTAAAAAAAAAAAAGTTACAGGTCTCACTGTCACCACTGCAATAATATTACAGTGATGGAAGCAAAACCTGTGCTCTCAATGTAGCCACATTAACAATTTATGGGCCTCATGAACAACAGTGCCCATTTTCAATAGAATGAGGCTTCAACAATTTTTTTTTAAGGCACTGGCTCAAGAATAGCCAAGACACTCCTGAAAAAGAAAGTAAAAGGAGTCTGTCTTATTAGATAGTAAGACTTATTAATGAGCTATAATAATAAACACGGAGGAGTATTGGTGTAAAAACTAACAGTGGAGGAGAGTAGCAAGAACACAGATACAACACAGGTGTAGACACTTAATAAGTAATTGAGGGGACATTACAGAGCAATGGGGAGGGGAGGAGCTACTCAATAAAGGGTGTTAGGGTAGGTGATTGTCCATATGGAGAAAAGTGAAACTGGATCTATACTTTTCACCATATACACAAATAAATTCCAAATAGATTCAAGAGTTATACGTGAAAAGCAAAGTCTTAAAACTTTTAAAAGGCAATATAAGAAAACATATTTATGGTCTTAGGCTAGCAAAGGATTTTTCAAGCAAGCCTCCACAAAAACATTCAACTACATTAAAATTGGGAATGTCTGTAGCTCAAAAAACACCATGAAGATACTGAAAAGAGAAGCCATAAATTGGGAGAAGATATTTGCAACCCATACAACTGAAAAAGGATTAGTATCTAGATATACAAAGAAATTCCTACAAATCACAAGTACAAAAAGGAAAGAAAATTCAGTAGGAAAACAGGCAAAAGATATGATCAGACAATTTCACAAAAGAGGAAACACACGTGGCCAATAAATATATTAAAATATGATTATCCTCATTAGTAACCTGGGAAATGCAATTAAGAACACAAAAACTACCATTTTACAACTACTGGATTGGCAAAAAATTAAGAAGTCTATCAATACCAAGTGTTGGTGAGACTGAAGATCAACAGGAAATCTTAACCACTGCTTAGTGTGTAAACCAGTATAACTATTTTGGGAAACAACAAAGCATTGTTTTGTAAAGTTGAAATTTCCATACCTTACAGCACAGGTGTATGGCACTCAGAAGCATATTCACAGTATCATCCTTTGTAATAACAAAAAACTAAAAACAACCCAAATGTTTTTTAATGAAAGAATTAATTAATAAACTTTGATACAGTAGAGTCTCATTGTGGAAAAGTATACAAAAGCAAAAAATAAACTGCAGCTACACACAACAACATGGATGGGAATCTTAGAAATATAACATTGAATGAAATAAGCAAGTCTCAGAAGACCTTGAAAGGAGATACAAGGTGTGATGGTGGAGAAGCCCACAGGTTCTTAGGTTGGGTGCTGGGTTCTCCCATAGGCATAGTTAATAAACATCTGGCTTACATATGTTACATATAATTTTGTGTGTATATCAAATATTGCATAAGTCTTTTCCCAGTTTAGTTCACGGTTTACTGAGACAGCATGACAACAAGTACACTGCATTCTGATAAATATAATGGAGCAAGTTATTTTAATGCTGTGGAAACAATTCTGCAGATTTTATAGGAACTAAAGGCTCTACTGCATCACTAATAATGCTGTGAGGTAGGCAGGTCAGGAATTGTTATCCCCATTTTACAGAAGAGAAAACTGAGATTCAGAGAGTTTAAGACACATATCCAAGGTCACACAGCTAGTGAAGGGCAGAACTGGAATCATGTCCAGATATCCTGGTCCTGAGGTCTTCCTATGGATGCTTCTCCATTAAACACTTGGAGGGAATATTCTAGTCTATTTCTGACATCTCAGTACTATGCCCTAAGCATAACTCTGGTCCTTTTCCAGAAAAGCATTATTCAATTTCTTCAGATTTTCTTTCTTGGTCATGGGGCAGTGGTGCATCCCTGGGCCATCATTCCAGTTCAAAAGCTCTTAGAAGATATCCACACTTTGTAAGTGACCAGTGGGGCTTTTCTTTAAGGGCAGAAGTTAATTACTGTAATGAAGCATGTCTTAGGGAACATATGGCTACGTATAGCTATGCATCTTACTTATTTTAACATCATGCGCTTTACATATATTCTTTTAATCCTCACGGAAAAACTTATGAGATAGGTATTATCCTCATTTTATAGATAAGAAAACCAAGGCCATTGCCAAGATTTACTATGCTAAGGGGCCAGGAGATAAAAGAATGACCAACAGCTCTGCACAAGTGAGTGTTGGCAGTTACCATACATGACCGATTAACGTATCACCGCCATTAAAATAAAAATGGAATCAGAGACACATAGGTGCTTTGATGTGGGATGGTGAAGACGATGATGATGGCTATACACAGTACTAATCTACCATTCTTTGTTTTTTTATTTTTTGCTTTTCCTAAGGGCAGGATAAGAAAGACACTAGCACAAGTGATTCAAACAAGGTACTAGGCATTTCTTCTTGACTCAAAGAATTATAACAGCCTGATACTTCTATAAAGAGACTTCATGGTATTATCTCCCTGACAATTTTTAATGAACAAGAGAGTTAGTTGTCTCTGAGGGACACTGTGGATAGCTGCCTACATGAGGACAGATGGGTAGCATAAATAACAGTTCCGGGCCCCTGCCTTCTTTACTGGTGACCATCCCCCAGTGTCACAGAAGAGTGCATGTATGAAGGACACTGAATCAGCAGGGGAGCACATTCTCCATCATCTGTCACTGTTGGCTCAGAACAAACTAGAGTCCTTCCATTTCCTCTGTTTCCACGTGGAAGCTGGGATCCCAGGTATAGCTCTTGACCACTCAACATCCAAACTCCCTTCAGGAGGTAACAGCATTCCGATTTTCCTTTGAGAAACCCTCTTTCCTCACCTTTAGTGTGGAAAGTGTGTTCCAGATAGCTTTACATCCACTACTGGCTCCGGCATTGGACCTGTGACGCAGGTTTGGTAAATCAAAACCCCACATGTTTCTGGTCACAGTGTTGAGTTTAGGAATTGGCATGTGACCCAAACTAGATATCAGAGTCTGACTTCATCCTTTTAAAAGAGCTCTAAAGATTGAGGCAATCTCTCTGTGTCGCTAACCTCGTAAGAGAAAAGCCTGCAGCTGCCAGGGGCTACCTCCTGAGAGAGCCTGCCCTGAGAATGAAGAAGCCTTTGTACGGGAGATAGGAGATGGAGAGAGAAAAAAACCAAGTCCAAATGATATGATCCAGTCATCCAGGGCTCATTCTACTCGTGGACTTCTCAGTTATGAAAAAACAAATTATAGGGTCATGCAGTTGTGTTTGTGTGTGTTGTTGTTGTTGTTTTATTTATTTTTTTGCTTAAGCCACCCTGAGCTGGGTTTCCGTTACTTGCAACCACAAGAGTCTGGATGATTAATACATTGAATGTAATCAAATTTCCCTACAACTTTACTGAACCACAGAGTCCTAATATTGGCATTCATTTTGTCCAAAGCCAGAGCACCAAGAGTAATAAGTGAATGTGTTTCATTTTAAAAGGTAAATATTGAGAAACCTGCTCTGTGATCCTAGAAATCTCTGCAGAATACATCAATCTAAAGCAGTCCTCCCCAACCTTTTCCATTTGGAGGCACACACAGAAACTTCTAGAAGTGTGTAAGGCACAATGGAGAAAGCAAAGGCAACTGGCCCAAGGACTCAAGCATCCCAAGCCCTTGCCAACCATCCCAAGAGCCGAAGGGACCGAGCCCCAGGCACACCTACCTCCCAGGGACCAGGTGGGAAGTTTTACTAGAAGAAAGTAAAGGTAGGAGGTGAGGGAAAGTAAAGATAGGGATTTCAGAGCAAATCCTCAAATAAGTCTTCTCTTAACAAGATGGGTGACCTGCCTTATCTAACAGTACATTCTTCATCCTCCATACACCATTCTGAAACAAAGTGATTTTCAATTATTAGCATTGTTTTTCAAAATCAGCCTGCCAAAACCCAGCTGTTTCCGCACAGTCAGGCTTTCTGGGCTGTGTGGCTCTGGATTCATGGGAAGGACCCTCGCTCTGATGAAACTGCCTCTGCTCTCTACAGCAGACCCAGACGTTCAGCCAAGAAACAAGGGGACAGAAGGTCACTGGCCTGGGGGTGGAAGGAGGAGTATCCATAGAGCCGGGCCAAAAGAATGCCATTATTCAAGAAATTGATTGAAGAGTTTCTTCAAGACTGGCCAGAGGAGTCATCCTCTCTGAACTCTGGGAGTTTAAGAACGCTGAGCACCCAGTTGGCAGATTCTTCCGTTGACCCTTTAGGTCAAACAAGGTTAGAAGGGTGGAAGGAGCTTCTTTTCTTTATAAATCCAGGGGCTCGACTTCGTCCGCGAGTGCAAAGACTCTAAGGAAAGGCACGTTGCTGTTGATGTTTTATTAATAGCTGCATCTTCCTGTTTATCCAGCACTTATTACCCAACTTTCTTGGACAGCCGGCCCATCAACAAGCCAACAAATATTATCAAACCTGCTCTATATGCAAGACAGGAGGCAGGGGATATGAGAGAGACACAAAGATGCCTAAGACATGCGGCTTCAATAAGTCAGGAGCATAGACACATTTCTAATTAAGTCTAAGGTAGATGATGATAAATGCCCCAATAGAGGTACCAGCTAAGTGTCTGGAGAACTCAAGGGGAGGTGGGGAGGGAGTCCAATGGGCTTGGACAGGGCGGTAAAGATCTAAGAAGGCTTCCTAGGGGAAATCACCTAAGGCCTGGGTCATTAAGGATAAGAGCAAAAAATGGCATTCCCAGTGGCTTCTGATGTCACATGGGTCCCCCTCCCGGAGGAAAAGGGACTGTGTCCTGTGTTTTGGGCTGGATTGTGTCCCCCCAAAATTCATATGTGGAAGTCAAACTGTGTCCCTGAAAATTCATATGTTGAAGTTTTAACCCCCAGTACCTCAGAATGTGACTGTCTTTGAAGATAGGGTCTTTAAAAGTGATTAAGTTACACTGAGGTCATTAGGGTGGATCTTAACCCAATGTGACTGGCATCCTCATAAGACGGGGGAGTTCGGACACAGAGATACACATAGAAGGAAGACGATGTGAAGATGACTTTTTATAAGCCAAGGAGAGAAGCCTAGAACAGACCCCTCCCTTGAGGCCCTCAGCAGGATCCAACTCTGCCTACACCTTGATCTTGGACTTCCAGCCTTTGGAACTGTGAGAAAATAGATGTCTGTTGTCCTAGCCCCCTAGTCTGTGGTACTTGTCATGGCAACCCGAGTACACTCGGACTTTCCGTGTGCTTCGCCCTGGCCCTGAACACCTCCCACCCTGGAGACTGTCCCCAGCCTCCCAGAGGGTCATGACCGGCTCGCCCTCCTCCCTCCCCCACCTGGTCTCAGGGTTCTTAGCGTGGCTGTGGCTCGCTGGGCTCAACTCTGGAACCGCACACATTCTTCCTCAGGGTCAGTAGGCTGCCCTGGAACGCGATCCTAGCAAGCCTGTCCTCCTCATGAGAGCTAAAAGCCAAGTCACACTATCTCCTACTGTCTTTATCACTTTCTATTTTATTAACCCTTCTGTGATCCGTCCACTTTTAAAGTACCAGGGTCTCCTGCCTCCTTTTAATTTTTTTTTCGTCTTCAGAGGGAGATCATGCGAACAGCCAAATTTATTCCATTTACAACTCTTTATGGATCTTGAATGTGGAAAGAACAGAGCTGTATGACTTACAAAGCAGACTGGGCTTGGCCTGCCCATGCAGCTGGGTTGGGGCAGAATTCTTGTGAAACCAAATTCTAGTGAAAGGAACTGAGGCTGATGAAATGAGCCTACTTTAGAAAGACAGTTCAATGTAATGCCCTGACTCACCTTATCCTGACAAACACTAGCCTGACCAAACTGCTTAGAATATAAAAGTTAACACGGGCACCAGAATCAGAGCTCCCGCAATTGTCTATCTGAGATCCTGTGTTGTTCATTTGTTATCCCCACAATGAGTGAGTGCACCTAACTAATCCTAAAGATCACGCTCCTCTGTGAGGCCCACGGAGAAGAAGGGACTTGTTCAAGGTCACTCAGCTTCCAAGTCGTCTCTTTCCACAGCACAACACAGTTTCCTGGGATTAGGAATCCTGCGACTTTGGGCTTTATCCCAGCTCTGCAAATGACAGGCAAGGTGACTTTGGACAAATTACTTCCCATCCCTGGTCTCCAGATTCCCAACTCAACTAGGATCATCCCATCTCTGGGTAGACTTCCCTGACTCTCTTGGGCAGAGTCAGTTGTCCCCACAATACTTATTCCAGGGCAGCCATGTGGTGGTCTCCAAAAGAGCTGGCAACCCCCCATCCCACGGACACACACCCTCCCCCACACCCCCCCCACACCCTCCCACACACCCACACCCACACTCACACACCCACACCCACACTCCCACAC
>NC_041224.1:170695894-170727563 GCF_002837175.3 Physeter macrocephalus
CACACACACACACACACACACACACACACACACACACACACACACTCCATTTCCCTTGGGTCCTCAAAGGAGCCCTGCCCCCAACTAAAGGATGAAGCCTGGGCCAGCTTGGCCCTAGCCCACCCTCAGCACTCCCCCAGCCACAGTGCTACCTTGGGAGGATCCACAAACACCTCAGACCTCATCTTCAACTCCCCTTAGACAGGGAAGATCAAATTTTACATTTAAAACCCAATTCCAAATGTAAAATAGATAGCTAGTGGGAAGCAGCTGCATAGCACAGGGAGATCAGCTCGGTGCTTTGTGACCACCTAGAGGGGTGGGATAGGGAGGGTGGGAGGGAGGGAGACGCAAGAGGGAAGAGATATGGGAACATATGTATATGTATAACTGATTCACTTTGTTATAAAGCAGAAACTAGCACACCATTGTAAAGCAATTATAATCCAATAAAAATGTTAAAAATTTAAAAAAATGCACTAGTGAAAAAAAAAACAAAAAAACCCCAATTCCAGTCTGGCAAAATCTCAACTTTGTTCTTTTGAAACCTCAGGGTAGGAGAGGCATCAGACACTTGAGGGTTCTGAAAGTACCGCTTTGGGAGTTAGGAGAAGTGTTGTACGCAAGCCAGTCATACATTTCTAATTCATTTACCCAGAAAGTTCGCAAGAGGTTTACAGCTGTGGCATCTGGGCTGGGTTGCAGTTTGTTTGAACAAAGTGCTGACAAGCCCAAGATCAAGGCTTCTTCCCTTAGTGCCAGTCTGCTCGTCACAAAGGGAAAACCCTGAGCCATAGTCCCTCCCACCCCAATCACAGCGAGCTCGCCTGTAATCTATCCCAAGGGGGAAGAGTGAGGACGTGTGGGCTCTTCCCCACCTGCTGACAGGTGAGGTGAGTATCAAGGTTTAAGTACAGCACAGAGACATGGCAGACTCAGGGAGCCACACTTGGCCGGATGCCCTATGGCTTGGTTGGATTTTGGACAACCCTCCTTGAACCCAGACAGTGCAATTCATTGGAATTTTACAAAAATCGTCCATGAAGGGGTTTCCCTGGTGGCGCAGTGGTTGAGAGCCCGCCTGCTGGTGCAGGGGACACGGGTTCATGCCCCAGTCCGGGAAGATCCCACATGCCGCGGAGCGGCTGGGCCCGTGAGCTATGGCCGCTGAGCCTGCGCGTCCGGAGCCTGTGCTCCACGACGGGAGAGGCCACAACAGTGAGAGGCCCGCGTACCGCAAAAGAAAGAAAAAAAAAAAAAAAAGTCATCCATGAAATCTATACATAAATTTAATAATGACCCTTAGAACAACAAACTAGTGAACATAACAAAGAAAGAAACAGACGCACAGATACAAAGAGCAAACTAGTGGCTACCAGTGGGGAGAGGGAAGGGCAAGGGCAAGATAGGGATAGGGGATCAAGAGGTACAAACTATTATGTATAAAATAAACTATAAAAATATATTGTACAACACAGGGAATATAGCCAATATTTCATAATAATTATAAATGGAGTATAACCTTTAAAGTTGTGAATCACTGTGCTGTACGCCTGTAACATATAATTTTGTACATCAACCATACTTCAATTAAAAAAAAAAAATAATAATGACCCTTAGAAAAAACTTGAGTGTGAAAAAAGTTAAAGAAAAAGGTAATGGGGAGAAGAGATCAGACCAAATAACTCCCAGGGTTCCTGTCAATGTTTGACCTTCCTTCTTAGGTGTGGGATGATTATAAAGCAAGGAGTCTGACTGTGTTTTCAGTCAATACTCATTTGACAAATACAAATGATGGACCAGGCACTAGGGATAGAGCAGAAACAAGATAAGAGATGGAATAGACAATAAACAAATAAGTATAGCCAAGATATGGAAACAACCCACATGTCCACCTGTGGATGAATGGATAAAGAAAATGTGGTATATACATAATATAGAATATTATTCAGCCATAAAAAAGGGAAATCTTGGGCTTCCCTGGTGGCGCAGTGGTTAAGAATCTGCCTGCCAGGGCAGGGGACACGGGTTCGAGCCCTGGTTCAGGAAGATTCCACATTCCACGGAGCAACTAAGTCCGTGCACCACAACTACTGAGCCTGCGCTCTAGACCCGCGAGCCACAACTACTGAGCCCACGTGCCACAATTACTGAAGCCCCCACGCCTAGAGCCCATGCTCTGCAACAAAAGAAGCCACCGCAATGAGAAGCCTGCGCACTGCCATGAAGAGTAGCCCCCGCTCGCCGCAACTAAAAGAAAGCCCGTGCCCAGCAACGAGGACCCAACGCAGCCAAAAATAAATAAATAAAACAAATAAATTAAAAGAAAAAAAGGGGGGGGAAATCTTTCTATTTGCTACAACATGGGTGGACCTTGAGGGCATTATGCTAAATGAAATAAGTCAGAGAAAGACCAGTTCCTCAGACCTCACTTATATGTGGAATCTTAAGGGAAAAAAAGCTCATAGATACAGAGAACAGATAGGTGGTTGCCAGAGGTAGGGGGTAGGGGTGGACAAAATGGGTGAAGTGAGTCAAAAGGTACAAATACCCAGTTATAAAATAAATAAGTCATAGGGGTGTAATATACCTCATGGTGACTACAGTTAATAATACTGTATTTCATGTTTGAAGGTTGTTGAGAGTAGATCTTAAAAGTTCTCATCACAAGAAAAAAATTTTTTTTAACTATGTATGGTGATGGATGTTAACTAGACTTATTGCGGGGATATGATATATACATTGAATCATTATACTGTACACCTGAAACTAATATAATGTTACATGTCAATTATGCCTCAATAAAACTAATTAATTAAAAGATAGTCATCAATCAGTGGTTCTCAAAGTAAGGTCCCGGACCAGAAGGATTAGCATCACTTGAAAGCCCAGGCCTCTCCCCAGACCTACTGAATCAGAAATTCTGCGGGTGGGAGCCAGCAATCTGTGTTTGAAGCCCTCCAGATGATTTTACACACTCTCAAGTTCGGGACAAGTCATAATGATACAAGCTGTGATGGAGAATGATTGCAGGGTGACTTTGGACAGGTTGGTCAGGGACAGGCTCTTTAAGAAGGTATCATCTCCTGAGCTGAAGCCTGAAAGAGGAGAATGAACCAGAGAGAGTTCCAAACAGACGGACTTGAAAGTGCAAAGGCCCTGGGGTAGGGATGCTCTGTTTGAGAAGACAAAGGAGGCCAGTGTAGCCTGTGATCAGTAAAGAGCATCTGGCCCATCTTATGGGAGGAGGAGGGTCTGAAAGTCAGCAAGTCTACACTCTGGTCGGCCTCTCCCACGGACGAACTGTGGGATATTGGGACAGTCACAGAGCCCTTCCAAGTATTCTCCAAAATGGGGAAAACGATCCTGAGCCTGCCTACTGGGCTGTCTGAGAATTCAGTGGATGCGAAAGCGTTTGGAAAAGCGAGAGGCAGTGTTCAAGTGGGAATTATTATAATTAAGGGAGTCCCTTAATGATGTAACTATAGGATCCAGCTTCCCACAGTGAGTAGCCATCAGACCACAGGCCAGCGCCACCTGGTCCTGGGCCAGCTCCTGCTCTCTAGAGCTAAATGAGATTGAGAGGATCCTTTAAAAAGGGTCTGTTTAGAAGGTCTGAGGTGGGGGATTTCCCAGAAAGGTCTGATTGTGGAACTCTTACATTCTTAGCCCATTGGTCAATCTAAGAAGATTCTTGGCTTCGCAAGGAATTTGTGTTTTGCTCCAGCTGCTTGCAAACTCTCCCCAGGTGTTATAAAGGCAACATCAGATTTCTTACAGAACGAGGCCATGTGCTATCATCACAGTCGGAGCTAATTTCATCACCATCCACTGATGCCCCTTTCCTGGAGGGGCTCAAAAAAGGGCTAAAAAAAAAAAAAGGGCTGATCTCTGCCTCAAGCTTAAAAGAAGGCTCCAACCAGGACTCTTAGAGAGTATGGAGGCGATATCATTGGAGGTGGTCCAATCATTAGTTTAGACTTACTGCAAAATCACTGCCTCCAGTGAAAAGATACTATCTCTAGAATCTACCTGCCTCCAGAAGGTACTCTCACCTAGTTGTCACAAGCATGTCCACATCCTGAGTGGTCAGGGCTGGAGGGAGCCTTGGAGACTGTGGTCCAGCCCCTCTTGTATAGATGGGGAAATGGAGCCCCGAAAGAGAGGGAAAAGGAGCCACGACCCCCCACTGAGCTTGTTGCAGTGATGAGATTAAATCAAGACCCCAGTCGTGATTTAATTCCTGGGCTCCTAAACCAGGAATCTTCTTCAAACGGATGTCAAGACACCACTTAAAAACCAGTGTTCACAGAACAGAGCCCAAGAGATTGGCATGGCATTCAAGGCCATGCCAAGTTCCAGCCAAGCTCCTTAGCCTCATCTCTCACTCTATGGCTGCCCCGACCCCACCCCATGTCCATGCTGCAGCCATGCACTGGCTGTCGTAAATGGGCAGGTGACCAATGGGCTCATGACCAAGGCTGGTCCTCATCAGTAGTCCTCAATGTGCTGTGAAGCTTCTGGCCTCCATGTCTTTGCCCAGGCTGTTCCCTCAACCCAGAAAGCCCTTCCCCATCTCCCACATGAAAATTCTACTCACGCCTCCAAACATCGACTTAGAGGCCATCATATCCATTGCCAGAGCAGAATCCCTATCCCTTGCGGGCCCCCCTCCAGCACCCAGCCATACTGCTCTCACCACCCCTCACACTCCGGCTCATGTAAAGACACTGATGAGTTATGTGCACCCACCCTTCCTCAACTCCCACTCACATCTGCTCAGCTGTGAGATCCTGAAGGCAGGGACCAACTCTTATTCATCTTTACATCCCCACCCAGCACTTGGCGGTGTCTGACACAGAGACGTGCTCAGTGAATATGTGTCTAATCAAATGGCTGCACAGATGTGTAACACCTGTCCTTATGGAAGGATTCTGTGATCACTCCAGCCAGGGCCAACAGAGAGCCTCGTACCTGCTTTGGCTGCTGTCCCATTACCTTGGGCTGTAACTATGTATGTGTTGGGTACCCTATGTCCTACCAACCTACCTCAACTCCTGGCAGGACAGTGTGCATTCCCAAAGATAGTGATGATGCCTGATTTATCTTTGTGTGCACAGCACAGACCCCAGCATGGAAATGATCAATGAATGAAGTCCATTAATGATAATAAATTAATCTATGTGGACAACTGTACCTGAGATGTGATCAATTTCTCTCACTCATTTGAACACTACACATACAATTCACCGCACGTTGCTTTTCTGCTCGTTCAACAAATATTTATCAGGTGCTAAAAATACAACGGTGAACAAGACAGAAAGTTCCTGCTGGACAGAGAGACATTAAATAAATAATCACAATTGTCTATTTATCACAGTTACAGAGCATGCAGCAGAGGACACAGTACAGGATGCTGTGGTCACTGCTAAGTTGGCTCTGAGTTCATCACCCGCCCTAGCGCCCCCATCGCATCATGCTTCATTCTGGTCACAGTGGTTTCAGCAGAAATGGCCACCCCTCATACAGCTCAGATGCAGAAAACAGATGACTTGTCTTTCTCCCCAACGGGAATGAAGCAGAGCCCAGGTTTTTTGTGTCTTTGCAATATTTAATATAATCTCCCTTAAATTATTATCCCTTGCCTCCCATGGGAACGCTGAAGATGCCAATTTCATACTGATTCCGGATGCAAAGTCTGTTGTGTCTGACCTCATTGATTCCTGGGGGATGCGTTAAGACCTGTGAAATATGTGGGGCTCATAAATCAACTCTGGCCGGGTTTCTGCAAATGTTTTAGCTTGAAGGAAAGTCGGTTCACACTGACAAGTCCCCCACGCCTCACCGCCTCCCAGCCCTGATCCGCCTGCGTCCCCTGGAGCCTGTGGATGCTGGCTGCCTGGGGCAGGGCCCAGCGCTGGCTGTCCCCATCTCCCCTCTGGCTCGGCTCCGACAAGCTGAGGGGAATGGGAGGTCAGTCCTTAACATCCAGTCTGATGTCTGAGTCCCTCTGGAGGGAAGGAATCCTGTGAATGTCCTTTCCCTGCCAGCCCCCAAGGAGATGGCCCGGGGACCCTTCCCCAAGCATGCACCTCTGTTTCCAAGACAAACAGGAGCCTCCTGCTGGTTGCTGGGCTCCAGGGGATGCCAACAGCATGTCATACAATTGAATGGCGCCCCTTGGAGTTTTGCGAGGAGCTGACCCTGGCTGGAGGCGGATCCCTGAGAGCCAATCCCTCCCATGGCAGAGAAACAAAGTCCCAGGTCCAAGGTGGAAAGAACACAGCCTACCACAGATTTCCCCTGTGGCACAGCCCAAAGCAGAAAGGATGGTGGAGGTAGGTCTCTTTGTAAATCAGTCTGAACAGATGGTGCTTCACAAGCATCTTTTCCCATCAGCCCCTCAGCTACAGTGTAAATTCAATTCAGTTCAACACCCACTGAGTGCCGGTGGTCCAAGGAAGCATGCCAGGTGCGGGGGCACACACAGTAACCACGGCCCTGGCGTTCAAGGACCAGAGAGACGCTTGGTCATCTTGCTCCTCCCTTGGCAGCCAGCACAGTGGGGGCCGGTCGGGGGGTGGGCTTTGAGGGGTGACAAGAGACCGAGTGTGGAAGTGAGTGAAGGTACCCCCACTCGCCTGAGTTGAACGGTGCCCACACTCTCCTTCCATTCATCCTTTCACTCATTCATTCATTAGTTGTCAATAGCTTATGGAGAATCACGCTGCCAGACGCTGAGGATAAACAGTGGATGCTGGCGCAGTGGCTGCATCCAAGGAACCCTCCCGCCACAGTCCCAACTCCCAACACCCACGCCCTGGTGACAGCACGTGGGCACCTGCCTGCGCTCTGTCACACACCTGGGGGCTGCCAGGAAGCCGCGGCCTTTCTGCCCCCAAGCGGGAGACCAGCCAGACTGCTCGGGGGTCATCTGACTCAGGGGTCTCTCTGATGACGGGTCAGACCAGCCCAGCAGCACTTCCCAGTCACTGCCTGCCCGGCCAGCGTGGCCTGGAGTCTGTCCTTCTGTCTGTCTGCGTGTCTATGTGTCCAGAGAGGCTAGCAGCCAAAGGAAGAGAATGAATGTACCCATCTGCCTCCTAGGCACCCCCAGGGGTAAGAGGGCCCCAGAGAACAGCTCAAAGGCAGGCCCTCTGGCTGAGTGGGGCCGGGGAGAAGAATCAGCAAATGGTAGCAAACCCAAAGGCGGTGCCTTTCCCTCGCCTTCTTTTTTTTTTTTGGCCACACCGCTTGGCATGCGGGATCTTAGTTCCCTGACCAGAGATCGAACCCGTGACCCCTGCAGTGGAAGCACAGAGTCCTCACCACTGGGCTGCCAGGGAATTCCTCCCCTTTCCCTCTCCCTCCTCAAACCTCCCCACCTGGGATAAGCCGCCAGCAAGCTCCTGCCCCCGTCTGCCCCTGTGGCTGGGCAGGGATTGGTAAGATATGATGCAACAGAGTTGCTGCCCCTCCGGGAAGGGGTAGGGAGAGTGACAGCAGCAATTGCTTAGGGGTTGCAGACAGGACTATCAGACACTCAGCACAGCCTTTGCTAAAAACAACCCCACAAGGTAAGTACTATCATCCCATCTGGTAGATAGGCCACTCAAAGGGTTTACCGCTCAGAGCCAGGCACCTGTGCGGGGATGGGGTTCGAACCCCAGCAGCTCTGAATCGAGAGCCCACGCTCTCTCCATGCATCCAACTGCCTTCCACCACTCCCTGGCCTAGTCACCGACTCCCTCCAGGCCTTTGAGAAAACAAAGATCCCCTTTCTTTGGGTAAGAGCAGATATTATAACTTGGGCCTCGCAGACAATATTTGCTTGAGGCTGTTGTTGGCAACATTAAATATGATTCCTAATTTATGGTTTTAATCAGTTTCATACTGATTTTGAAACTGACCATACTGATCAGTTTCATATGGTTTTCAATCAGTACGCATGCACACACTCTCCATAACACTAATACTGTCTCTATAAAGAAAAATAATACTAAATTTCATTAGAAGTTAGTAGAGAAAAAAGATGAAAATGGATTCCCTAAATTCCATCCACAGACCCCATATTAAGACCCCTAATCCCTTCTTTTTACAGATAATACATCTTAGGCCAGAGAAGCCAAGTGACTTTCTTAATGTCACACAGCTACTCTGGGATCAGAGTGCAGCTCTTACTGATGTCCTGTCTTTACCACTACCGCATGCTGCTTCATTTTAGGCTTTAAAAACATTTCTTTTGGGCTTCCCTGGTGGCGCAGTGGTTGCGCGTCCGCCTGCCGATGCAGGGGAACCGGGTTCGCGCCCCGGTCTGGGAGGATCCCACATGCCGCGGAGCGGCTGGGCCCGTGAGCCATGGCCGCTGAGCCTGTGCGTCCGGAGCCTGTGCTCCGCAATGGGAGAGGCCACAGCAGAGGGAGGCCCGCATACCACAAAAAAAAAAAAACATTTCTTTTGGATTTTTTGGTTTTTTTTTTAAACAAAAGTAATACATTCTTCTAACAGATTCATATAATATGGGAATTTCATTTAAAAAATAAAGTTTCTACCTTTCTTTAAATGCAGGCCTATCTAAGAGCAGACAGATGGACAAGAGCCTTCCTGGACCAGCAGCATCACATCATCCAGGAGCTTCTGCAAAATGCAGAACCTCAGGCCCCAGACCAGACCTGCATTTCCCCAGGTGACTCGGGCACATTCACGTCTAAGAAGAGCAGCTCTGAACAACCTCCTGGAGCCCCTTCTCCGCTGCATTCTCCTTGGAAGCACAAGTAACCCCAACCCCTGCCACTGAAAGTGGCAAGAATTCAACCCTCAACCCTCTAAAAGCCTTGCATTCTTAAGTCTAATTCCCAGAGGGAAGAATAAACAATAACAGAATAATAGGCCTAGGGGTTTAGAGTAGGAGAATTCATCATGGAATGATGAGATCTGACACAGTAAAAATAACATTATAACAACTAACTGTTATTAACCCTTACTGAGAGCCAGCCTACATACCAGACCAGGCACACGCACTATCTTACAAATAGTGGTGATTTTATCTGTTCCTCACCTCTTATTTCTCTCATCTAATTGTTCTGATTACTACCTCCAGAACAACATGTTGAAGACATGTTGACTTTGACATCATAAATGCATGGAGGTTCTACAAGGGAAATAAGCTATAGCATCAGTAGTACTTTAGGGGGCGGAAATCAAACATGGGGGCAGATATTCTTGATCTTATAGAAACAAGTGTATGAAATACAGCTTAAGATGTACTTTACCAACATATGTATAATTCTCCATCACCCATGGAGCAATAGTAACCTATGAGAAACAGTCGGTTCTCACAGCCACATTTTGGGACTCTCCACAACCCTCCAGGAAGGCTCTCTGTTTTATAATCTTAGAATTTGCTGGGAATAAAACACAGACCTACTAGAGCGTGGACTTGAGGATATTGGGAGGGGGAAGGGTAAGCTGTGACGAAGTGAGAGAGTGGCATGGACATATATACACTACCAAACGTAGGGTGGATAGCTAGTGGGAAGCAGCCGCATGGCACAGGGAGATCAGCTAGGTGGTTTGTGACCACCTAGAGGGGTGGGATAGGGAGGGTGGGAGGGAGACGCAAGAGGGAGGAGATATGGGAACATATGTATATGTATAACTGATTCACTTTGTTGTAAAGCAGAAACTAACACACCATTGTAAAGCAATTATACTCCAATAAAGATGTTAAAAAAAAAAAAGAAAAAAGAAAAAAAATAAATAAAAGTTTTCAAGAACTAGGCCCTCAATACATTTTCAGACTCGATGACTCTCTACAGGTTATCTCAAGACCCCAGGATCTTTCTCAATTAACATTTACCACGTGATACTCTGTGCAGACACCGGGCAAGATATTTTCACATGTTATCTGTGAGGCAGGCATTGTTGTACCCATTTTACAGATGAGGAAACTGAGGCTCCAGTCTCACAGCCAGGAAGTGGCCAAACCAAGGTGAGAATCAAGGCCTGGCTGGCTTCCCAGTTCCAGCCCTCTCCACTCCAGCACACACAGCCTTCCCATCTCTGCCTTCTCTTCGAACTTCTCAGGAATCAATCAGAGGCCGCCTAGTAGTTCAGCTGTTTGTTCTGTGACTAATCTCCCTTCCTTGACGGTAAGCTCTGAAGACAGCCCCACGGCTGTGCCCAGACTCCCTGCCCCCTCAGTGCCTAAGCCAGAGCCTGGCACCAAAGAGGTGCTCTATAAACAGTGACTGAATACACATTGGCTGGCTTTCAGGAAAAATAACTCAAGAGAAAGGCTCAGGCCAATGCCATTCATCTTCCAAAAGGATCCATTTGTGTTCCTCTCTGCCCGCTCAGGCGCTTTGATCAATGAGAAAACCCTGGGCCAGGAGGGAGTATAACGATATTGCTTGTAACTTCACAAATGACCAGAGGAATTCCTTCAGTCCCTGGGGTAGCGTGGCTCTAGTAAAAGACTGCTTTCTCAGTTGTGAAACATTTCACGAGCATTAGTTATTGGTGGAGTCCCTAGATTTGACACTGAGCCAAGATGATTAGCAAAGCCAGAACGAAGAATGTCCACCCGGAGTGGTGACAAGTTGAGCCCCAAACAGGACAAATACGCATAAACAAGTGGCATCAACATTCAGGGACCCTATCCAAAGGTCCTATTCTCAGAGGCAGTATGATGATAGAAAGGTTCCTTAACGGGGTTTCAAACCCCAGGTGCCCAATCACTCAGCTCACCCCTCCCTGAGTCTTCAGCACCAACACTGTTAACTCCACAGCATCCTGCCTTTCCTGCATCAGCCCTCTCCTCCTTGCCAGTAACCATGTCTATCCGGCTCTCCATCCTCTGAGATGCTGACCACCAGATCTCCCAAGGGGCCAGCATCTGGGGGACACGGTCTAACCAGCCATGAGTCCACCACCCTCATGGAAGTTGCCCTGGTGCTGAGCACCCCCAAGCCAAGAGGCCAGTTTTCTTGATGACGAAAACTTTCTTGGTTCCTGAACTGTAATTCTTGGATTACTGCCTGTATCACTCAGCCTGCAAAGGTCCTGAGTGATCCAGATTTACATCTTGGGGCTTATGGACTCAAATCTGAGGCCAAACCTTGTTCCAGAAAGAGCAGGGTCTAGTCACCTCCCAAGTGGAACACCAAACAGAGAGGTCAAGAAGGAAGCTCAGGGCTTCAGGCGACCCGGGCTCTAAGCCTGGCCCTGCCCAGCCTGCAGAGGCAGGGGACAAGGCAGGAAATTGCTGCCTTGAAAGTGGGTCCAAAACCCAGAAAGAGTAAGCCTCAGTGAAAAGTGTCCACTTGCTTTTTTAAGGCAGACTTACACTTTATGGGAAGAAACCAGGGCATGGAAAGGACAAAAGAGTAAGGGCAATACGTAGGAAAGAGTTGGCCCCAAAATTTAAACTTCAATTGGATCAAGTCTCTAGATTTAACTATTACCAGTTTACGGAGAAATAGAGGGGTTGAAGGAATACGTTAAATACCACCCCGAGAACACAAGCAGCAATATCCCAAATGTAGGAAATTCCACAGGACAAATGACTCAACCTCTTCAACAAATATGTGGCAAGAGGGACAAAGAAGATTAAGAGATAGTTAAGAGATTTGTCAACCAAATGCAATCTGTAGACCTTGTTTGGATCTGATTCTAAAAGAAAACAATAGAAAGGGGACATTTATGAAATGACCAAGGAAAGTTGAATCCCACCCAGATATTTAATGATAAAAAGGAATTATTGTTGACTTTTGTAGGTTTGATAACAGTATTGTGACTATGATTTTTTAAAGAAGCTTTATCTCTTAGAGATACATTCTGAAGTATTTAAGGATAAAATGATTTGATGCCTGAGATTTGCTTTAAATTGATCCACTGGGTCAGAGTAAAGAAGAAATGAGAGTGGGTCTGTGTTGAGAATTACCAAACTGGGTGAAAAGTAGACAAGTGTTCATTGTGATCTCTCTGCTTTTGTCTAGGTTCAAAGTTTTACAGAACAAAAATTTATTTACAAAAAAAAAAGAAGGCAAGAGAAGGCCCTAGTTTTTCACCATGGCTCCAGGACTGACTCTTGAGAGGCTTGAACAAACTTTTACCTCGCTGAGCCTCAGTTTCCTCATCCAGAGCCTGAATGGGTTCAAATCCTGGCTCGGCCCTCATTTGCTGTGTGACTTTGGACAGATTCTTAACCTCTCTGTGCTTCAGGGCCAACAGGAACAACAATAGTCCTACCGCAGGGGTTGTGGTGAGGATTCAACATGTTCATTCAGAGGTAAAGATCATGGCACGCAGCACTGCATGTTTGGTTTTATTCCTACTGCTGCCATCATTACTGTTGTTGATTATTTTCTACATTGAGGAGGAGGAGGAGGAGAAGGCCCCCTGGAGATGTGGTCCTCCTCTCGCAGAACACCCAAGTTTTAGAAGCGTTTCCCAATTCTCCCCATCACATTGGAGCTGCTCACTCCAGCTTCCTCCCCAGGATCAGACCTACATTCTGGGAAACAGGGACACTCCTTCTCTGGCAGTGACAACCCCAATCACCTCCTCCTTTCAACAATGTCCCCCTCTCGGTTCCTTTGGTTCCTCCCCCCTCTTCCCCGGTCTCTGAGCCCTGCCTCCCTGTGGCCTGTTCTCAGGCCTGCCTCTCTCATCCCTGTTTCCGTCCTTCTGAGGCCCCCTCCCCATGACTTCCCCTCTCATAATGCCCAGAAGGACCCGTGTAAACCAGAAAAGGCAGGGTGGGGTGAAAGGAGGTTGGAAGGAACCCGGGACTTATGAATGCATAAGGCTGAACTTTTTGGAAGTGGACGGGCCGGGTGCCAGTCCTCCTAGGGTTCCTGGATCGTATTCTCCTTACAAAAGAGCCATTATGAAGACTCCACATCTCCTGTGTGACGGGTTGGGGGCCTGTCTCCTGTGACGTCACAGGGATCAGGAGAGGAACAGGGTTCCCAGCCACGTCTTATTCTCGAAAGCACTGAGATCCTGGAAAAAGGGCTGCGGGAGGGAGGGGGGTGCTTCAGAGAGCCCCGTAGCCATTGCAGGCTGTTCCCCAAAGGGGGCCTGCAGGACTGCCCAAGACATCAGGGAGCCCTACAGCCACCCAAAGCCCCTCCCGAAACCCTGGAGTGACTCGGCGGGTCACTCGACCCCCTTCCTCACTTCGAGACATGCACATGGTAACTCAGCTTATGCAGCCCCACAGGACATCGTGGAAGAGCATCACCCCACCCCCAACCTCTCTTTCTCTGCATTTGCTTCGAGATCGTGTCTTTTCTACCAAACGAGACAGGTCACATGGGCGAGTTAGGAAAATGTAGGCTGGTGGTCAGGAGAGCTGGACTCCCGTAATTACCTAAGTTGGTGGAGTCCACATTCCCTTTTTTATAAAAGGAAGAGGCTGCAGTTAAAGATTGTTAAAGTCCCTGCCAGTTACAGCGGGCTATTGTTCTACTGGTTATAAGGGAGTACGTTACTATCTTCCCCACCAGTGCTTCAGTCCACGGCTTGATTCAGCCTACTCTTTCCCGTGAACACTTATCTACGTTCAAAGGGACCATCGGCCAGCTCCTCGCCCACCCCACCCCGCCCCCCTCACACACACACACACACACACACACACACACACACACACACACACACACACACACCCCTTGAGACCAGTAAGAATAGAGAAGTTTAGTTAAGGTGTATCCAATTTTCCCTTTTAGCTCTGAAAGAGACTTGTTTGCATATTATTTCCATGTAGTCAAATGGAAATGCACTCATTTGCATGAACATATAGAAGGCATTACAAAGTCACCAACACAGCCTCTCTAACAGTGGGTTACAGCTCAACACTTCAGAGCCCTGAAATGGGACCAACAAAAATCTCACTAAGTAGACTGATGGTCTCCCAAACTTTCAGGGTATAGGAAGGAAATATTAGAATTTCAATTCATATTTATTTTGATCACATCCTTTAAATTTTTCTATTTCTTACATATACTTTACACTCCTCCAACCATATTAGAATAACAGGAAATGCATGTAATTTATAAACATGCATATAGTAAGGGTCCAGGCTCAGAAAGATTTTGCAGATGGGGTGCATGATCAAAAAACTTTGGAGCCATCATCACTCTAGACCATCTCCCAAAGCTGGAGACAGGTGCAAAGTTTTGGTCCAACCAAAGCTGAAGCAACAAGGGAGGATCCCAGGTAAACCTCCACCAAGGCCACACTGGCCAACAGAGCACCAGTGCCTACCAGGGCACCTGTCACACCACTTGCCAACAGCCTGGGGACATCATGGCATATGGCGTCTCCTTCCTCCCCAAGGTCCACTCTTGCTATGAGCTCCCATCAGCGAGGTTCCTTTTGGTCAAAAGAACCCTGGTCCCCACCCAAGGAACCCACTTTCTTTCCAGAACAGTTGGCCTTGGCCCTCAAGGCTTCTTTTCTTTCAGGAGCAAACGTTCCATTCGAGGGTGAGTGATGCTGAAGACCCTAGAAAGCTGGTCCTTTCTAGATCTTCTCTCTGGGATTCTCTTACTGCATCTGACCAGATATATTTGTTATCGAAGAGAGAAAACAGAACCTTGGTCTTCAAACAGATAGATGACAGAAATGATCTAAAGGCAGATAGACAGATACATAGATGAATGATTGATAGACAGATAGATAGAAATAGATAGATGACTGATAGATGATAGGTAGATAGATAGATCGATAGATAGATACATAGATGATAGACAGATAGACGAAAATAAAGAAAAAACAAATTGGCTTTCTGGAGGACTATCAATAAGACAGCAAACTAAACTCCTCCCTAGGTGGGAGGGTACCCAGAGGCTGCTAAGAGTGAAAGAACCATGTACCACGTAGGTTGTTTCACTGGTTCATTGCATGGGAACTGACTTCCCATTTGGGGTTGACCTGCTAGACTAGGACGATGCCTTCACCAATGGAGAGGAAGCCTAGGACGCTGGGCTACTCACCTACACACTGGTTGCCTTCATCCATCTGGTATCCAAGGCGACACATGAGAGGCCTCGAAATCGTGGGGTAGTTTGGAGCTGACAGCGGGGGTGCAGCTGCTGGGTACGGACCTGAGTAGGGGTTGGAGTAGGGGTTGGAGTAGGGCCCTCGATACACTGGGTTTGTTCGGGGGATGCATAAATACCCGCCGTTTTGGTTAACACACATCATGTCTCCTCGGCAGGCCTCGGGGATGGTCCGGCACTCATCAATATCTGCAAGGGCCACAGAAAGGACAGGCGTTAGTGGCCCCTTGGCCACATTGTGCAAATTTCAGCAGAGCTCTGTACCAAGAAAGCCATGAAGGACCCCAGAACACTCTTTACCAGCATCTGCTCCCAAACATGTAGGGCTGTGCCTGGCAGCTACTCCCCAAATATTGGCTGAATTGAATCAAATTGACAAGTGTCACCCAAACATCAGCCATCAAATACCATCATCATGATGTTTGGGCCATAGCTACCAAAACCTGTACTGTCACATGCTTAATACTTTTCTCTTAAATGAACCCACATTGAAAACCCAAGTTGGGACTTCCCTGACGGTCCAGTGGTTAAGACATTGCCTTCCAATGCAGGGGGTGTGGGTTTGCATCCATGGTCTGGGAGCTAAGATCCCACAGGCCTCGGGGCCCAAAAACCAAAACATAAAACAGAAGCAATATTGTAACAAATTCAATAAAGACTTTAAAAATGGGCCACATAAAAAAAAAAAAAGAAAGAAAAAGAAAACCCAAGTAAACATATTTTTTTCATCTTACGTCACAACAGCAAATGAAGAAAACCCTATCAATGATCAAAAATAGAAGGTAAGTAAAAATAAATATATAACTATTAAAATAAAGATTGTTTACCTGTGGATGTATCACCTAAAAACATCTCAGGTATTCTTTTGTGTCCATATGACACTCGGGAAAGGCTGGGATGGACCTAATAATTGTACCCACTTCTACTCCAAATAACAGCTGGACGGGGAGAAAGAGTCCGCTGAATCCAGAAAGACAAGGCTTGGCCGAGAGCTAGTTTCTTATTAGGAAAGCAGAGACTTACTTGAGAGTCGGCTCACACCGTGCCAACAAACAGGGCCCGTTTCCAGCCAGGCTGGTGGTGCTCTGTTTGTTGTGTCTAGAGCGGGGTGTGGGAGTGGCGGGGGGGTAGGTTCCCTAGAAAATCAGCCTTGCGGGGCCAGGGACAGGGGAGGCCTGAACTGAGGCACCAGCATGAGCAGCTGCCCTGACCCCCTGCACCGGGGCCTCCCACCAGCCTTGGGGTCTGCTCCATGTGGGGCTGGAGGCTGGGAGAGAGAGGCCTGAACCCTGACCACTCACTCCAGCCACCTCATCTGAGAGACTCGTGCCAACTCCCGCCTCGGGAAAGGGAAGCGTGGAGTCCCATTTTCTAGCTGTAAGCCTGAAAGCGTCATTAAAACTGGTGGGCTACAAAGGACGGCTGCCGCCCCTCTCTGCATCCCTTGGCACATTCTCAACCCCCTTCACCTTAAGTCAAAGTGCGAGCCAAGAGCTTCCAAGGCAAGGCTTTTTTCCCCACTACCCATCATTCTTTTCAACCCTAACTAATAAGCTCAGAGACTACAAATGATTTGGCCTAAATCAAATATCATTAAAAAGGTAAATATATCCCCAAGGGGAGAGCCTTATTCCTTTTCTATACCCTATGCTCCATCCACAACAAACTAGTCTATACTCTGAATGTCTTTTCAATGCCCTGGTCTTTGCTTATGCTGTTCCTACTACCTGGGACACTATTTCTCAGGATCCTATTCATCCTTCAATACCCAATTCAAATGTGACCTCCGTGAAGGCTTTCTTTATTTTTATTTTATTTTATTTTATTTTATTTTATTTTATTTTATTTTATTTTATTTTTGCGGTACGCGGGCCTCTCACTGTTGTGGCCTCTCCGGTTGCGGAGCACAGGCTCCGGACGCACAGGCTCAGCGGCCATGGCTCACGGGCCCAGCTGCTCCACGGCATGTGGGATCCTCCCGGACCGGGGCATGAACCCGTGTCCCCTGCATCGGCAGGCGGACTCTCAACCACTGCGCCACCAGGGAAACCCCAAGGCTTTCTTTATTGACCTCAGACATAAGGCATCACTCTCTCCCCTACTTCTGCAGGGCTGATTGCTTTTACCTCATCTTGACAGTGACTTTATTCTACCCTGTACAGTTTACTCCATCTAGACCTACCTCTCCCACTAGATGGAGCGCTAGGAGAACAGCCCCAAAATGTCTGTCCTCTTTCTTGGAACCTGTGGCTACATTAGGTTACATGGCAAAGGGGAATTAGGTATAGATGGAATGGAATTAAAGTTGCTAATCAGAAGACCTTGAGATGGGGACTTCCCTGGTGGCACAGTGGTTAAGAATCCGCCTGCCAATGCAGGGGACACGGGTTCGAGCCCTGGTCCGGGAAGATCCCACCTGCCATGGAGCGACTAAGCCCGTGCGCCACAACTACAGAGCCTGTGCTCTAGAGCCCGTGAGCCACAACTATGAGCCTGCGTGCTGCATCTACTGAAGCCCGCGCGCCTAGAGCCCGTGCTCCGCAACGAGACGCCACCGCACTGAGAAGCCCGCGCACTGCAACAAAGATTAGCCACAACTAGAGAAAGCCGGCGGGCTGCAACAAAGACCCCAAACAGCCAAAAATAAATAAAATTATTTTTAAAAGGGTTCTTTTAAAAATAATAATAATAATCTTAAAAAAAAAAAAAGAAGAGCTTGAGATGGGAGAATTATCTGGGATTATCTGAGCGGGCACAGTGAAATCACACAAATCCTTACAAGTAGAAGAAGAGGCAGAAGGACGGGTCAGAGAGATGAGACAACAAAAACATGTGAGGGACTTAACTTGCTGGCTTTGAAGATGGAGGAGGGGGCCATGAGCCAAGGAAGAGGGTGGCCTCTAGAAACTGCGAAAGGCCTTCAGCCGACAGCCAGTAAGGAACCAGGGGCCTCAGTCCTACAACCACAAGAAACTGAATTCTGTGGGAATGTAAATCCATGCAGCCACTATGGAAGACAGTGTGGAGGTCCCTCCAAAAATGAAACCTAGAAATACCATATGATCCAGCAATTCCACTTCTGGGTATATATCCAAAGGAAATGAAAACAGAATCTTCAAGGGATATCTGTACTGCCATGTTGATTGAAGCACTATTCACAATAGCCAAAATATGGAAACAACCTAAATGTGCATCAGTGGATAAAGATTTGGGATGGATAGATAGATAGACAGATGTGCTATTATTAATATTATCATCATATGAATAATATAATATTAATAATAAGCATATGAATATTACTCAGCCACGAGAAAGAAGGAAAACCTGCCATTTGCAGCAACACGGAAGGACCTTGAGGGCATTATGCTACGTGAAATAAGGCAGACAGAGAAAGACAAATGCTACATGATATCACTTATGTGTGGAATCCAAAAAGCCAAATTTACAGAAATAGAGAATAGAATGGTGGTTATCAGGGGCTGGGGGGTGGGGGAAATGGAGAGATGTAAAGGGCACAAACTTCCAGTTAGAAGATAACTTCTAAGGAAATAATGCACAGTATTGTGATTATAATGAACAACACTGTATTGCATACTTGAAAAATGCTAAGGGAGTAAATCCTGAATGTTCTCACCACAAAAAAGAAATGGTAATTATGTGACGTCAGGGAGGTGTGAGCTAAGCTACGGTGGTCATCACATTGTAATATATAAGTGTATCAAGTCAACAGATTGCACACCTTAAACTTACACAATGTTGTATGTCAATGACATCTCAATTTTTAAAAAACAGAAACTGAATTCTGCCAACAATATGCATGAGCAAGAAAATGGATTCTTCCCTCAAGCCTCCAGAAAAGAACACCGCCCTGCCATCATCTCAAAGTTGGCCTGGTAGAACTCCCGTCGGGCTTTTGACCTGTGCACCTGTGAGATCATAGATTTGTGTTGTTTAAGCCACTAAGGCTTGTGGCAATTTGTAAAGGCAGCCCTAGGAAACTGATACAGATGGAGAGCTCCTTGAGGCTGGGGATCAATTCTTCCTCATCTTTGCCCTGTCGCAGGGCTTACCCAGTGCCAGGCACAAAGAAGGTGATCAGTGGAAGGGTGTCGTTGATTTCAGCCATCCCGTGGCACTGTTTTCTTCCATGGGCAAGGCTGATACAGATTTGACAATACTGAATGACGGCTGAGGCAGAAATGGTCCTGTGATCCGGCTGTCCCTGCACCCCACCCAGAGAAGGATCTCCAGTGGCCTCCTACCTAAACACTGTCCTGACGAGCGGTCCAGGTCAAAGCCGTTAGTGCATTGTTGCTGCAGGAAGGGAGAGAGAGAAACAGGAGAGGTCATTTTGCTTACTTACCTTTTTTTTTTTCTTTCACTATAAAAGTATTCTAACTGCATCACAGGAGGTACGGAAAATGGGTAAAGAAACAAGGCATTTATAATACCAACATCTGTGTTATAACCTCTATTTGTCCCTTTTTTGGGTATTTTCTTACAATCATTTTACACTTTAGCATTACTTTTTAAGCCCCTGCATCATTGCTTCAAAACGCCCATTTTTAGCAGATGGTTATGGGGAGTTCTTCCTGCTCTGGTCATGAAGAGCAATATTAATCGCATCTGATCTGCCCAGTGAGGCTTGCCCTGTGCTCAGCCCTTTCTGAGAGAGGATAGGACTGCTTTTAAGGGCAAACACTCTTACTTTGGGTGCTATTTAACCCCTTTTCAGTGCCCGGCATGAATTCTTAGCCCCCTATGAAATCCTCGACCTGATTACGAGGTCTGTGTATAAAATAAATCTGCACAGTGATGCAGTCAGTTTTCTAAGAAAAATAGAATTGGGGAAATTCTTCCATTTTAACCTCAGGAAGACAATTACACAAAGATGAGATGCTTCCAGAGACCACCAGGTCTCAAAAGTTCCTGAGGGCTGCAGGCTTCACATGCAACTTGAGTTACAACTTCATGCATTTAGAATAATCTCATGGGCTCAACAATCACCCCTAGAGCTGACATGTTATAGGAATAAGTCAAGGAGGTGTGGTTTTGCCTGTGGGGGTACCTTCCCTGGCCTTCCCTATGGTTTATGGGGTTCAACTTCCCTGAGATATGCGCTGGTTTGTGGAGATGATAGATTTAGCCTGCATTCCTGGGACTGGGTTCAGGCACCTTAGGGCCTTGGGGCAAAAGAAATGGAGCGGATGAGCCACGAGGTGGTGCCATAAAGTTCAGGAAACCAAGAGACTGGAGTTGCAGCCCTGGCTCACCAACTAAGTGCAGGTGTGGGTTCAAGTCCACTGCCCGGCTTCAAATTCTCACTCTAGCCCCTATTCACTAACTTTTCTATGCCTCAGTTTCCTCCTGTGTAAAATGGAGAGGATACTACTTATTTCTGAGTGGTTGTAAGGACTAAATTGTTAATGCATGTAAAGTGCCTATAGTGCAATAAACACTATACTATAACCTGCACCCTCTCTGGATCTAGATGTTAACTGTCACCACAGAGCTAGATCAGAGGACACCAAGGTCCTTCCAAGGTCTAAAAGTCTTTGGTACTCTTCCCAAGATTCTTTCCACCTCCAAGGAAATATATTTCAAAATTCTTACTATGAAGGGAAAAAACATTTAAAGGGTGTGATCAAAATATATATGAATTGAAATTCTAAGATTTCCCTCCTATACCCTGAAAGTTTGGGAGACCATCAGTCTACTTAGTGAGATTTTTGTTGGTTCCATTTCAGGGCTCTGAACTGTTGAGCTGTAACCCACTGTTAGAGAGGCTGTGTTGGTGACTTTGTAATGTCTTCTATATGTTCATGCAAATGAATGTGCATTTCCATTTGACTACATGGCCCCTCAGCCCTGCTCAGAGGTGGGGATTCTCTCATTTCCGAGCTAGAGATGCAGAGGGGCTGCCCTGAGCTCTGCAGGAGGGATCTGTCCACATTTCTCAAGGGCTGACACAACCGGCACTTTGTAAAGTCAGGGATGGTGCAGGCTACTCTGCACAGCCAACCAGGAGCCCAAGCTCCCCCTACACACTCCTCCCAGGGGTCCGGGCCAGAGGTGGGTCCTCACGGGTTGGGCGCTGAGATGCCTCACAACTGCATGTTGGCCACACCCACACCCACGTGGGCCACACGCAGGCACCGAAGGGGCACCACTGCCCAGAAACACTAGAACACGCTTGACTTTTTAACGCTTACACTAAGTCAAGACCCCCAGCCCCACCAAAGGGACAGAAATGAGGCAGCATGATCTGATTATAAGAGTCTTGGATTGGGAACCAGGACACCGAGGTCCAGCCCTGCCACTTACATACTACGTCACCTGGGGCAAGTCTCAACTTCCCTGATCCCCAGCTTTAGTCTCTGTACAATGAAGAGCTCGGTTTAGGTAAACAACACAATGCGTGGCTGGACACCCCCGCCCTGGTTTTTAACACACTTCCTGATAAGTAACAAAATAAAAGTCTTACCTGTGCATTCCCAGGACTTGGAAGACAGAGAGCCAGAATGGTCACAGTGAGTATCCTGTGGAGGAGCAAGAAGTCAATATAAATGCTCAGGATACTCCCAGGACCCAGGTCTGGGGTAACATGTGCCTCTCGCGCTGCCTGTGTGTTTACAATGATGACTTCACCTTGTGCTTGTCTTTGGGCAGGGGGTTGGGGGGCGATGCTCCAGAGAGGCCGGGGAAACTCCAGATGCCCCAACCACCCCAAACAGAACCGTGCCCCCTCCACTGGTTCATATGTTGGGATAATGTGTTCGGTGGCATTTTTTTAAATAAAGGGTCTTGCTGCTTCAAAGAACAAATCTAACACCCACCGCCATGGTAATTAACAATGCATTCACCAGCTGCTTGGCCTCTACTCCTGACACAAGGGGACCTGCCTGAGTTCTGAATGTCTTCATTCTGAAATGACTACAGTGTGAAGGAGCTGTCGTGCCCTCGGATGATGAGAGGAAAGGAAAGTACAAACGTGAAGCACGTGAGTTCCACGGAACAGAGGTGCCACGGGGAAGGAACGCACGTGCTCCCAGAGCGCGCCTCACACAGACCCTGATGGAGGAGAGGACGCGGGGACCTGGGCAGCCCCAAGAAGGAGCACAGCTGACACTTAGGAGGAGGTGTCAGTAAACTTTGTTTCTGCATAAGCCACCAACCCCTGAACCTGCGATTTCTACTTTTCATCACTCTCAAGTTGCTATGCAACAAAATCGTGGTCGCCAATTAGCTTTAAAGATAAAAAATCAATACCACCTCACATCCAACAGGATGGCTACAACCAAAAAAGCCAAAAGCTGGTGAGGATGTGGAGAAACTGGAACCCTTGTGCACTGTTGGTGGGAATGTACGTTGGTGCAGCCACTATGGAAAACAGTCTGGAGGTTCCTCAAAAAATTAAAAATGGAACTACTATATGATCCAGCAATCCCACTTCTGGGTATATATACAAAAGAATTGAAAACAGGGTCTCAAAGAGATATTTGTACACCCATGTTCATAGCAGCATTATTCACAATAGCCAAAGGGTGGAAGCAACCCAAGTGTCCCTCAACAAATGAATAAACAAAGTGTTATATACATGCAATGGAATACTATTCAGCCTTAAAAAGGAAAGACACTCTGACAAGTGCTACAACATGGATGAACCTTGAGGACATTATGCTAAGTGAAATAAGCCAGCCACAAAATGACAGATACTGTTTGGTGCTGTTATGATTGAGTTCAACAGGGGTTTATCTGAGTAATTACTAGCTGCGAGCATGGACCCTAGGTAGGCAGAAAAACTACAAAACTATGAACCGGATGCTGCCCTGGAGAGCTGGTGGGGGAGCCACATGAACCAATAATGTCTACACCCTTTGGTTAGGGCACTGATAGAAATGCCCACTGAGTGCCAGGAGAGCCAGGCTGTGGGTAGGGAATGGAAGGTCAGGGAAGGCTTCCTGGAGGAGGTGATCTCAGAGGCTTCTTCAGTAATTCAGTGGACCTGGCACCTGGTTGGATTTAGTGACCTGACAACTGTCAATGTACCCCTTCACTTTACAATCCCTCCCTTCAGAAAAAGAGTGTTCAATAGACTGCAAAACTCACTCAATCCATGACAGAAGGCTCATATGAATCAGCAACGCTGGGGTACTTGGAGGGCCCCAGAATTAAGGTGACATCCAGAGGAAACAGGACCCTAATGTGGTGTGTTGGGTGAGGCAAGCCCACTTCCTTCATCTAGTCCTCAATCCAAAGAATAAAGACCCTGGAAGCCCACAAGTTTTCCTTTCATCTGAGTGCCTGCGTGAGCCAGATTCTAGAACACTGGAGACAGCTCTGACCTTATAAAGTGCAGAGCCAAATCCCAGGGCTTTTTGATATTCGCAACAGCCAGATTTATATCTGGAAGGAATGAAAGAACAATAACAAATTTATTTTCCAGGCTGTATATTATGAATTTCAACGTTTTCCTGTTTCTTCATATGAAGTTTCCTTTCGGTTGGTTATAAAACCCTGTCTCGTTTTTGTTGGAGACAGGACAGGCTGACTGAACGCAGTGGACTTCAAGACCTAGTGGAAAAGGCATGCTAACCCATTTCTCCCCCTACCCTGCTCCCCTACTCCCTTTGGCTAGAGGGCAGTCCTGGGACAGGTCTCCTCTGAGAAAGCCCATCTCAAGCCCGGCCTCCTGCAAGGGCCACAGCTGGGGGCCTGGGGGCCAAGTAAGCTCCAGGCTTAACTGAGACGGTTTCCCGAAAATGACAACATCCAAGCGTTGCTGCTCTCACAGCGTCACCCATAGCTGCACTTTGTCATGAAAAACTCTAGAAAACTCCAAAATAAATTAACTACAAGAATTTTGGGGATCCTTTGATGCTCATAACTGGTCCCCGGAACTTTCAAAAGCAGGTGGGTCCACCTATTTTGGGCTCCATCCTCAAGTGGGAGGAAAGCTGGGCGGGGGTGGACCTGGGGATGGAGGTGGGGGACCAACCGGATCTCAGGGCTGTCTGTCAAAGAAGTGCTGGTCCCCGATCCAGGGAGACAGGATTACAGCTTCGTTTTCTGCAAACACACACACACACACACACACACACACACGCCCGCACGCACGCACGCACACACACACTTTGTCTAAAGCAGCTACGTTTTCAAGAGTGCGCTTGATAAAAACTGCAGATGTAATCTAGATAAAATTCTTCAAGCTTTAACGATCACTTGACTGGAACTTCAATTTCCTTAAGGAATATCAAAATGTTTGCTTACATGCATTTCTGTCTGCAGTCCCCACTTTTCATTGGCTCGAGACTTCTGGGTCGCATGCCCTTTGAGAATCCCACACAGACATAGAGCAAATCCAGCCCCGGGATGTGCAGCTAGTCCGTTAGCTTGTCCAACAGCCGATGCAGCAAAATAATTGCTAGTGAACTAGGAATTGATCTCTCAAATTAAAAAAACAAAAAACTTTAAAAAAAAATTTAAACGGCACACAAATTTGCTGTCCTTTCGGAAAAGAAAGAAAGAATCAGGCTCTGAGATTTTTGCCGACCTCTGTCGGATGCTGGCTTCTGAAACTGTCTTATAAAATACCCACTCCCAAAAGAAGGCTTCAAGATGGAAATTACAGAGGCGCAGCTTTTTACAATTAGCAATATCATTGCATCACTAGCTAATGCCTTTTCCAACATCCTGACACAGCGTGAATCACGGCCATAGCCATTTTCCACCCATCGGGTTTTCAGTAAGGTTTCCAGACCCTGGAGGAAAAAGTCCGGAGCAGAGAACGTACCTTTTTAATCCTGGCATGTCCAAGATGCGTGGGCAGGAGAAGCAAGGGGGAAAAGATGGAGAGCTCTCAGCGCGGGACCCTCGGAGCAGTTCCTGAACTTCGGCGTCCTCTGGGCCTGTGGGGCTCGCCGATACTTTTATTCCAGGAGGGACGAGCGAGGCGAGGAGAGGACAAGGGGAGAGTCTGGGTCCTCCGAGACACTGGAGAGCTGACAGAGAAAGCACCTGGTTTTGCTTAGCCCTCTTCAGTAATTCAGCATTAAACCAATTGGAGGAGGAATGTTAAAAATGAACACTTCATTTTCTAAGTATGTTAAACAATGCAAATGGGGCCTCAGTCTGAACACAGCTGGTTCAGATTACAGCACTCACCAACTGGCTAGACGCCTCACAACAATCTTGGGGCGTCTGCCAGGACCAAGTGCTCAGTGCTGGGAGGAGAGCCCTTTCCCGGGCGGCAGCGCAGCCACACTCGGGCTCCCAGCATCTCTACGGGAGGCGATTGGCGGGCAAGTGCAGGAGGGTGGGGTGCGGGGCGGGGGGGCGCTGGGAGGACCTGTTGACCCTTTACTTCCCACCCGGGGAGGAGGTCCCCAGGCTGGGCGGTCGTGGCTGAGGCGGGGGCGGGGATCCAGAGCATCTGCACTTGGTCGTGGCATTGGGACACCCATGAAAGTTATTCCCCTCTGGGAGAGGAAGAACTTGAACTCGTGACAAACACAGCGACAGGGACTAGAGTCTTTTGATTTATTGGGAAACCAGACCCAATGAAGCAGAGGCTTGGGGTAAGCGGCAGGAGACTCACGATTTTCCAGAAGAAGGGGTGGGGAGCCTGAGGGGGTGGGAAAGAGGAGGAGGATGGAAATTGGCTGACACTTATTCAAGACGTCAGCTTGTGCAATGCAAACCTTGGGGAGGACACTCCCCGGCCCGCCCTCATCCCCTGTTTCTCGGGGGCCTGTTCTTGCTTTAAGAATTGTCCGTGGACCGAATCAACATGTTGTACACCTTAAACTTACACAATGTTATATGTCAATGATATCTCAATAAAGCTGGACAAACATTTTTAATTGAAAAAAAAAACTGTCCCTTGGCTTGAAAGTGATTTTAAGAAGTAACAAGGTGATCTGAAAAGACAAAAGGACAGTCAGGGAAAGCAGAATGATGGATAATAATAGTAACAAAAGCTCTTTGCTAAGTCCTTTACATTTGTTGTATTGGTGGTTTCACACTATTTCTTTTTCCTTCTTTCTTTTCCTTTTTTTTTTTAAGCATTAGATCCCTTTTTATCAAATGAAATCTTACCGAAGACACCATTCTTTAAAAGACGAAAATGGATTGGCAGTAGTCCAAGCCCCTGCTTCCCCACCTGCATCTCCCCTTGGGCTCCACAACACAGCCCTACCTCCAGCTGGGAAAGCACTGATGAGGTCCTTTCTCCTCATGATAACTCCGTGCAGTAGGAATTATTACCTCCATTGTATTGGAGGGGGTTAAGAGAGGTTAGGTAACTTCCCCATGGTCACACAGCTATTCATTGATACCTCTGAGACTCCAAAGTCTGCATATTTAGCCTTCTTAAAGGGCATTTTTTTTTGTAAGTAAACGGAATCCTACTTATGAAAACACATTCAATGAGAAAGGCAAAATGTTGATAGTTGTTGAAGCTGAGTGTCCATTATACTATCCTATTTACTTTATATGTGTTGTACATTACCCATAATAAAATATTTTTTAAATATATTATATTTACAAGGTTATTCCTTGCTCCCATTGCTTGGAATAGCAAAAAGAGTGTAAAGAGCCTTATCATCCATCAATTAGGCATCGATAGGGTTAAAGTAAGGGACTTCCAAAAATAGACTATTGTGCAACCAGTACAAAAAAGTGGACATATAAGAGTACATACTGGATGACACCTTTGATATAGAATTCAAAATGAGGTAGTGACTGGGAGGGGACACAAAGGACCTTCTGGGTGCTGGCAATATTCTAATTATTCATCTGGATGCTGGTTCCACAGGGGTGTGTACACTTAAGATTTGTGAAGTCTTATGTATGTTACACTTTATTTTAAAAAAGAAAAAGACTGAAGGAGTTCCTTATGGGCTGGTATTGAAAGACTTCCAATAAATTTTGTAGGTCAAAATTGTAGAATATCGGTAAGTTCACATCGATCAAACTAGTACATTAATAAGTGTAACAATAAGTTGTAGAACTGTGTGTAAAGCATGCCACCGTTTGAGAATAAAGTATATACACAAGTTCTTGCTTGCATGTGTATAGAGAAGACCTCTCCAGAAGGATACAGGAGAAGCTGTTAGCATTGTTTGTCTCCTAGGAAAGAAACTGGGTAGGCGGTGGCTGGGGAAGAGATGTGAGAGGAGAATTAGCCCTTCCCTGCTCACCTTTTGCTATAATTTGAATTGTGTACCATGTACCATATTTTGTACCTATTCAAAATATGAGGTTAATTTAATTTAATAATATACTCTATTTGTGTAGAGCTCTTTGGTGGGGTAAGGAAGAGGATTTTTTTGTTTTGGGGGGTTTTAAAAAATATTTATTTATTATTTATTTGGTTGTGCCGGGTCTTAGTTGTGGCTCGTGGGCTCCTTAGTTGTAGCATGGACAATCTTAGTTGTGGCATGCATGTGGGATCTAGTTCCCCAACCAGGGATCGAACCCGGGTCCCCTGCATTGGGAGCACAGAGTCTTAACTACTGTGCCATCAGGGAAGTCCCTAGGAAGAGTTTTAAATGACTTAGTCCATTACCTCACTTATACTATCAACCCTTCTGAAGGATAAGGAGGGAGAGGAAATCACTATGACTGTTCTCTACATGAGCAAATGGAGAGCCTTGAAAGCAAAACTGTCCAGAGACCCATCTTGGACCAGAGACTGCCCTTAAAACTGCAGGGTTGGAAGAGGGGAGTGAATAAGAGTTCCAATAAAATTCTGAGTGTTGATTTTGCCACTTACCTGTTGGGTGACCTTGGACAAGTCACTTAACCTCTAGGCATCTCAGTTTCCTCACCTGCAAAATGGAGATACTATTTACCTCTCAGAGTAGCTGTGGGAATGAAATAAAAGTTATTTATCCTCGTGATTGTCACTGTGTCTAAATTCCCACCCCTACACACTCCTGTCCCAAATATCTTTAATAAATGGTAAATTATCCACTTCCACGGACAAAACAGGCCCGCTCACTGTTGAGCAGGTCAAATTGCTAGAAAAGTTCTTTCTTGCATTGAATCCAAATCTGCTTCCCTATGTGGAACTACCTTCCATGGATTCTAATTCTCCCCTCACCAGCCACGGGTTAGTCCCTCCTCTACGCAACCAACTTCCTTTTTGTGAAAACAGTTCTACCCCTTGACCCTGCTGGTATCCTCTTCCCCAGTCTGAACAACACCACCCACAACCCTGCCCCGCCGGTGTCACGTGACCCCGGTGTCACGTGACCCCGGTGTCACGTGACCTTGCGGCAGCCTGGTCTGTCTCCTCCTCCCTGGGCTGCATCAGCTCTTGATTTGCACCATCTCCCCCATCCCACGCTTGGGTTGCAAATTCTTTTTAAGGGAGCACAGGTTTTGCATGCGTCCCTATTAAATTTTTGTTCATTGCGCAAGATCTTTCTCAAGATGAATTCTCCTATCTAAGGTATTAAGTATCACTCCCAGCTTTAACAACTTCAGATATGTTGACCTCGACTTTTGTGACTTTATCAGAGTTATCAATAAAAAATTTACTGGGACAGGCGCTGGAGCGAAGCACTTGGTCCAGGTTGGCACTGATCCACTTCTTTCTTCAACATTTTGGGTCCACTGCTGATTGTCTAATTCAGGGTGCCACCCACTCCACTCAGCTTACATTTCCCCAACTTCTGCACAAAGACTGGGTGAGAGGCTTTGTCAACTGTCCTAACATCAAAATGCACGCTTTAATCGCATTCCTGATTTAGCAACTCTGTTTTAAAAAAGAAAATGAGATTTGTGAGCATGAACTACCAAGTGAGTCTGGTTAGTTTCTCAGCACTTCCTTTCCTAAGTGTTTTTTGTTTGTTGGTTGGTTTTTAGTTGCAAAATAAGGATCCCAACCTCTGCCTCTTCTCCCAGCATCAGAATCAAACACAACTACAGAACGACTTACGACATGTAAACTGTAGTAGAGGGAAAAGTTTTCAATCAGCAGTAATTGCGCCTCCGATAAACCTCGTTGACTATGATACTGCCACTGTGCAAAGCTAAATTGCAGTATAAATGTAAGAGGTTATCACCTGCTGAATGGGACTTTCCTGGCTCCAATGAAACTCAGTTTGCTCACAATGCCGTGGGTTGGAAGACAGATGGGCTATTTTTTTTTTAAAAAAAGGTAATGCTTCAAATTGGAGGGAAAATTCACAAAATTAGAACTCTAATGATAGATTTTGACGATTAATATTAAGTTGTTCATTTTTTCACTGTCCAAAAATAACTACATTGTAGTGCCTTTCTAGGAGTGAATGCAAAACGCGGAAGGGGACACTATGAACTGTCTATGGTTGTGCTGCTGTCTACACACACTCTCTCCTTTGACCCCCCACAATAACTCTGTCAAAGAGGAAACTCTCCATCTGGCAGAGGAAGAAACAGACCCAGAGAGATCAGAACCACACAGACAATAAACAGTCCAGATTGAAGCCCAAACCGAGCCTATCTGGTTTTGGAGCCCTCATTGCCTCCAGCTGGCTAAGCCTTGCTACCCCTGACTTACTGCTTACAAGGCTGCTTCCCGCCCTTCGTCTTAGCTCCTCAGGAACACTCCAGAACTCCCTGGGCCTTTCCATCATTACCTTCTCTTTCTACTTCCTCAGTACTAATAAAGCCTTTCACGTCTTACATTGTCCAAACTTGGCCCAAAACAATCCGAAAACTAAAATGGCAGCCAACGCCGAATAACGGTATTGGGCAGCAGCTCCACTCCACAGATCCTCCCACCCTGGAAGGCGGGAAATTGTTGTCCTGATGCCCTAGCGGCTTCTGCTCTCCTCCTCCCTCCATCAGGCCTCTCAGTGAGTATGTGTTAGTTACCACCTAGTCCCGCCTTAACCCTCTGAAATCTCACGATGTCCCCAACAGTCACCCAAGATGGTGCTCCCTAAGTTTCCTAGTGATCTCATGGCCAAATACAAAGCCCTTTACTCCATTCTAACTGTTCCTTTGTCTCTTTGAAGTGTTTGACCATTGAAGACCATCTTCTCTCTTGTGTCCATGACTGTTACCTTGTTTTTCTCCATGTAAGTCTGACTACATTTTCTCCAGCCACCCCCACCCCACTGTTTCTCTTCCTCCCTGATAACCAGAGTCCCCCAAAGTTCCATCCAGCCTTTCTTTTTCATGTGGTTTTTGGTTTGGGGTTTTGAAGGGTGGTGGTTTGTGGTTTCTTTTTTTAATAGTAATAGCTTAGCAGTTATGTTTGATGGCAAAATGATATATGTTCTTACACTACGTTCTGTAGGTTGGTGGTTAGGGCTAACTAGTATGGCAGCTCTCTAAGGTACCAGAGATTCAAGCTCCTTCCATCTTGTTGCTTGGCAGTCTCTAGACCTTCCTCTACCTGGTCCAAAATGGCACACCACAACCACACCCACAATTCAGGAAGCAGGATAGAAATTGACAGCTACACCTAGCTGCAAGGGATGCTGGGAGATGTAGTCTATGTTCTGAGCGATCACGAACCTACTTACCTAAAAATCTGGAGTTCTCTTACTCTGAAAGCAGAGAATGGACATCAGAGGACAAGCAGCAACCTCTGCCAGAATCCTTAGGAGCATCAATTTCATGCTCAATTTCTCTTTCTTTTCCCATCTTTATTTCCATAGTGAGGATATTTCTCCATTGCCATTTATGTTGCAAATATTTTCCTCAGTTTGTCTTTTGCCTTTTAATTTTGTTCACAACATTTTTGGAAACACATACAGTTTGCATTTTTATGTATTTAGATGACTTAATCCCATCCTTCATGGTTTCTGCCTTCATTGTCATGCTTATGTTAAACATATAATGACCTTTAAAAATACTGGTTCTCAGAGACGCTTATGGGGATATATGTATACGTATAGCTGATTCACTTTGTTATACAGAAGAAACTAACACAACATTGTAAAGCAATTATACTCCAATAAAGATGTTAAAATATATATATATCTATATTGGTTCTGTTTCTCTGGAGAAGCCTGACAAATACAGGACCCTAAGCAAGTTTTTAACCTTGCTGAGCTTCAGGTTGTCAGCTATAAAATGGGAGCAAAAATATATCATGATGTCGTAACGGAGACAGTATTCATAAAGCACCTAGCAGATGTCAAGGCACAGTAGGCTCTCAGCAAAGGTTAGCGCACTCTCTCTCTCTCTCTCTCTCTCTATCATAAGGCACTGATTGGTCAACAGTGCAAGTAGCTGTGCATAAGCTAAGGAAGGGCATAACACTGGTCAATTACCGGAGCCTCCAAATGGTAGTTTCTGACCATTTTAGTTTTATACTTGTTTTCTGCAGGGAGGATTGACTGACCTCTTCACACTGCCCTGGCCGGAGATCCCTCATAATATCCTTATTGTCTATTCTTAAATGTTTAAAACATTTCACATATACACACACACAAATTAAAGGATGACGGCAGGGGTAAATACTTTTCACCAACTAAAACTAATGTCTGAAGGGAAAAAAATAAAAGTGAAAAGACTTATAAAAATGGAAGTATTAGGGCTTCCCTGGTGGCGCAGTGGTTGAGAGTCCGCCTGCCGATGCAGGGGACACGGGTTCGTGC
>NC_041224.1:170727630-170744930 GCF_002837175.3 Physeter macrocephalus
GTGCTCCGCAACGGGAGAGGCCACAACAGTGAGAGGCCCGCGTACCGCAAAAAAAAAAAAAAAAAAAAAAAAAAAAAGGAAGTATTAATATCTCAAGTAGCAATTTTGTGGAGAATTGATGTTTACCATCATCAATATGTTTCAACACAGGAGCTACAGTTGGCACGTGCAGTCCTAAAGGAAGCAACACAGTTGGAACGCCTGTATCCAGGCTACTCTAGCAGTAAATTTGCATGAGGCCCTGCAAATAAATGCCTTAGAGAGAGAACTTTGAAATGATTCCAAAATTTTTCAAAGACTGTACATTCCATATAAGTTTTCAAAAATAAAAAATTACCTCATTAGTCTACAACTTGTAACTTTATCACCATCATTCCCTTTTTATTTGAGGAGAGTGCCTGAAAATCCCTTTTATAAAGGGACTGATGTGTTAGCTCCCACATAACACCGAGGTTCTTTAAATACAGCTAAACGGAAGGAGCTGCATAGGAAACCTGAACAAACTTATGTTACTTTCTTTCCAACTCTTCTCTTTAAATGAAATCATGATTCCCTTCACCACCTGGGATGGCCCTTGCCCTTTGGGAAATCTATGCACTTTAAATACACACCCATTTACCCATGGGTCCATAAGGGCTTGAGACTGATTCACCATTGTTGGAGGAAACCTCCTCACAATATAATGTCCTTCAACATCTAAAATGCCTTATATTTGACATAGTAGAATAATGTATCTTACATTCTTAACAGTCCAAGTATATCTAGAAAACTTTACCAAACTCTTAAGTTACATTAAGTTCACAAATATTTTCAATCACTGAGAATTAATTTTTGAGGGTCAGAAATAGTTCACTGAAGCCTAAGAATATTTGACGTGAAAAGGAGAGTACGCTTGTAAAATAAAGTCACAGCTGAAAATGATCACGGTCAAAACATCATTATAGGGCAAATTATTAATGTCTTAATCCAAGAAGGGCTAAAAGACGGATACACAGTAATAGCCAAGGCAGAAAACCAACTAAGGGTTCAAATATTTGCCTTAAGTGATCCATTTATTAACATTCTTAAATTTTTCTCTATCTCCAAAACAAATATTGTTGTAATTATAATGGATTAATAATTTACTGGATGTATTAAATTATGATAACATGCTGTAAAACTTTCAGATATATCATATATTCACATGACCTAAATTCCAAGGACAGGAAAACAAGGTTCAGGTTAGTAATAATTTGTATTCCACTAGAACTGGTTAGAGCAAGAACTGTTTTTTACCTGACATTTACTTTGCTAGCTTGCTCCCTTCTAGGGTGCGCCAGTGGTACTTCCTTTGAGATGTGCTTAACCACCATGCCCCCCATCTGTCTGTCAGGCCTAAGTCAGGGCCCTCAGGCACTCGGCACGTGCCCACGAGCACTGTTCCAGTACCTGGACAAGCGTCTGTCTCTCCCATTTGACTGAATCCCTCAAGCCTCAGACCCTCCTCTCCCTCATCTGTAGCAGATAAAGCTCCTTGCCAACCTCACAGAAGAAAATTTGCAGTTTTCTTGCTACCCGCATGTGCCCTTTCTTCCATCACCCCCGTCCTAGCAGGAGTCCTCCCTGAGGCCAATCCCCCCATCTGTGTTTGGACTCTTATCAGCTCCCCCCCTCAGGAACTCCTCTCCACTCTTCAGCCTCCATCTAAATGAGTCCTTCGCACGAGCATTCACACGTGCTCAAGTCTCCCAGCTTGCAAGTGCCTCCACCCCACTCTCCTCTCCTCCTATCCCCTTTCCCCTTCACAACCTGATTTCTCAGAAGAGATGCCTATAAACACCATCACCACTTGCTCAGCACCTACTCGACCTACTTAACGTGGCTCTTTCACTCCCACCATTCCACCAACACTTCTCTAAGTCACAGCCAACAACTTCCTGAGCCAGTTCCTAAATCCAACTGATTCTTCTTAAAACGCAGCCCACCAGAGCAGCAAGAACTTCAGGCGTTTGACCTCTCCTTACCTTTTTGAAACAACACTTGGATTCAGTAACAGCCCCATCCCTGACATTCTTATCTACTTTTTGGCAGTAATTATCACAACTTCTAATATCTGTGTAGAACTATAGACTTTATAAAGCATTTCTACAAGTGGTACATTTATTCATTTAATAAATATTATGAATGAATGGGTCATTTCATCCTTATAACCCATAAGTTTAATAGGTGTGTGTTATTTAAGAGACAAGAAAAATCAGTCCCATAGTCAAAGTAATTTTGTTAAAGGTCACACAGAAAGGTTCAAAATCTATACTCCAATCCATCTCCCAAATTTAAAACCCATGTTCCTTCCAATCCTAGAACAGTTAAAAATATACAGGTTCCACATCTAAGAAAAAATGAATACGTAACTGATTATTCTGCAGAAAAACCAAGAGCCCAATGACGCACAGTATCACCTCTGGAGAAAAAAAGGGCTGGCTAAAACCTCTCAGATCCTCTTTTCACACATAATCTTGAGCATCTATTAAATCGTTCATACTTACCATTTCCAAGGCTCAAACAGTATCCTAACAGCAGACATCCGGTGAACACTTGAAGATATCAGCTTCAGTAGTTCATCAACTTCTGCTATAAACAACATGTGTAAGTCATTTCTCCCCCTTCTAAAGAAAAAGTCAGCAGCTGTTTGCTAAAAAAGTTTTTTTTTTATTGTGGATGAAGACATTGCCAACTTACATATATCATTTTTATTTGGAGTAGTTTTTTTGCCTTGCAGTGCTCCTGAGAAATTCAGAAATGCATTGACTTTAGCTCTATAAAACACAACCCAATATTAAGGCTGGGCTGTAAATATCCCACTAGATATTTCCCTAAAAGTCAAAAGACAAATTATCAGTTTTAAGTAGAGAAACCTTAATAAGTTAAAAAGTAAAGACTGGCAAATAATCACAAATGTCAGATCATTAAAAGTACCATTATTTTTTCCATAGGAATATATAAATGTTATACTTAACTTGATATTTAAAAAACTAAAGATAATTTTTTGTTAATGGAAGATGTTTTAAATAGTTTGATATATGAAAAACTTCATTAGCCTTAAAAATCAAATTTAAATGCCTTAAGTTTGACACATAATAGCTCTTTATCAATAATTCTTATTATCTCTTGTCCCTGAAGTATAGTTGGGTTTTCTTCCCACCTACTGACTGGAAAAGTATTTTGACATTTTCCCCCTTTCAATTACCCATTAAAAGGTTAAAATAAACTAGAGGCTTTACTTGGGGGGGATATTCAGTATTTAGCTGGATGGTTTTAAGAAAGTTATTCCTTTTCCCTCCATGTTTTCGTCACTTAGTTTTGGTTTTGTTTTTTTCTTTCAACTCAATAATGGCAGGAACTAAAAACTCAACCATGAGATACACTATTATACTAAAATCAAATCCAATGACTGGATGAATTTGCTACTACAATATAGCAGCTGAAGACCATTAGGAATGCTGTGAAAAACTGTGGCAGCTATGGAAAAATTCAACCACAAATTTTAGTAAGTTTATATAGAGAAGTAAACAGCAAAATTACTGTAGTTAAAATACTGCAGTAAAATTAGTGTTAGCAATGTCCAACTGCTAACATTAGAATTACAAGCTTCATCACTGTATGGTTCCTAAGAAGATTCCTTGAGCAGGTGGTTCATCTCTGACTCAACTTAGTTTCAGAAAAGCAGATGAGTTATGCCTGGTTTAGATCAACAAACAGTGTGCACACCAGTGAGCTATAGTTTCGATGAAGATACAACTGAAACATTAGGTACTACAGCTTTAGGACGAGGTCACATACTTTTTAAAATAGCAGCCATGTAAGGTCATGTTGGGATGTTTAGATATGCAATCCACCCATAACAGCTTTCCAACTTATGTTAAACTATGGGGTAACAGGGGGGATAGGCTGTTTGGAGCAGGGAAGGAAATACTGAAAATGTCATAAAAGGCATTTAAAATATGATGACATGCTACTTATACCCACCATGCATCTCCTTTTCAAATTAAAAGAGGGAATTTTTTTCTATATTTCTTCAAAATGAAGGATCATGTTGTCTCTCTTTTTTTTTTTAACTTAGATACTTTTATTTCAGATGCTCCACACTGAAAGAAAAATTCAATGGCAAGCAGCAAATAATTTAGGATGGTCAGTGAAAGTATCTTTGAAAGGACCTTATAAAACCTAAGAGTAATAATTTCATAGAGAAACAATAATGGGCAAACCGGACAGGAGACAGTTGGATAGTTCTAATAACGCACTTGTATGACAACTTCCTTTAAAGTAAGCTAAATAAAGAATGGCAATATAAATAAATTAGCAAAGGAGACAGGGGATGTTCTGAAGCAGCAATGTCTAAGTTACTAGATTTTTCAGAAAAACAAGTTTTATCTATCAATACATAAAGACTTCCCATCCTCTAAATACAGTACAAAGTATACAGTTAATCACAGCAAAATTTACAAACAACCAAATTTAGCCCTGGTCAGAGCCAGGCCTATTTACATATTTGGATTAGTATCGTTTTCACCTTTCCTTATTATACAGATGTTCCTATTTTAAAGGCATATCGAAATTTACAAAATTTGCAAAGAAATGTATTTAAATGTACAACTTCAACAACTAATACAAACATGAACGTCCCGACGTAATTAAATTCCAAGTCAGGAATTTTATGAGGGGTTTATAAAAAAATTAAAGGAACACTCCCTTACCGCTAAGTTCCAAACACCTGGTGCTGGTGTCGTTGAAGTGATTTCACTACCCTCAGTGACCGTGAGGATGAGAATGGATGACCCCAAGGTGGCCATACCTCTCATGTCAATACCTCAGATAGAGGCAGGAGGTGTCACGTCTAGTGCTATTGCTAATTATAGTTATGTAAATGCATCTGTAGAATTTAACACTTAGATGAAAGTTGTGAGTAGGTGTGTAGAAACAGTTTTAAGATGTTATCTTTAAAGAGACACCTTAGCTCTTAAAACTAAACCATAGGGCTTCCCTGGTGGTGCAGTGGTTGAGAGTCCGCCTGCCGATGCAGGGGACACAGGTTCGTGCCCCGGTCCGGGAAGATCCCACATGCTGCGGAGCGGCTGGGCCCGTGAGCCATGGCCACTGAGCCTGTGCGTCCGGAGCCTGTGCTCCGCAACGGGAGAGGCCACGACAGTGAGAGGCCCGCGTACTACAAAAACAACAACAACAACAACAACAAAAAAAACCTAAACCATATGTTCACAGTACGTACTCAACAGTAAAGAGGAACAGGTTTTCAATATATTCAGCGACTTAGAAGGATCTCAAGGGAATTATGCTGAGTGAAAAAAGCCAGTCTCAAAAGGTTACATACTGTAGGACTCCACCGAATGGCACTCTTGAAATGACAAAATTATAGAGAAGGAGTGTAGTGAGGGGTTGCCAGAGGTTAAGGAGCCGGTAGGGAAGGAGGTGGCTGTGATTGTGAAAGAGGAGCACAAGGGGTCCTTGACGAAACTGTTCTGTCTCTGCACTGTCATCACGTGAATCTACACACGAGATGAAATTGCATAGTACCAAATACACACATCTTCCACCTTAGGACACCTGTGACCTCCCAGGGACAGCCTTGTTCTTGGCCTGTCTACTCCACGTCCTCTTAAAGATGATTAATATATACTTTAGATCAATTTTTGCACTATGCAGATAAGCCACCACTATTTTCTTCTTCCCTTTTTTTGGTAAATCTGTTGATTATCTTTAAAAGATAAACTACATGTCTCTAGCTTAAATGAGCTTGAAAAGGAAATAAAGAGCTGATATATAGCTACTAGTGTTTTCGTCTTTCTTTTAGTTTTTCTTATTTTTGTAAATTAAAATTAAAAGAGTGAATGTTTCTAGCTTAAGTTAGGTCAAATCAGACAGGGAAAAAAAGCAGATAATATAGCAAACACTTCCTCCTTTAACACCTGCAATTTCTAAAAGCATTAAGAATACTTCTATTAAATTTAGATAAAGTACAGCTGCGAACAAATACATGACTTTTTCCAAAAGGCCACTTTGTGATAAACGACATACACATAGTGTTCACGGGTTTTTTTTAAAGTGCTATATATGTCATCTCTGGCTTGAGAATCGCCTACTGCTTTAAAAGGTCTTTCAACACAACGCCGGCGCTGTTGTCAGGTAACACTGGCAAAGGCGTAAATGTGGGCAGTACGTCTGAGATGGGTTTCAAAAGGAGATGCCCAGGCCCTCCAGGTCCAAGTCCAGCTGGGTTAATGAGAGGCACAGCCGCAGAGCGGGGAGCCAGGAATGGATTCACATCTGTTCTTCTACCAGACCTGGATTCGGTTGTATCTAAATGACAAAATATGAATGATTTAATCTGCCATATGTTATTTGGTCACTGTTATACACGTGTTCTAGGTTCCTAGATTTGGCCCCCAAATAAATTTAATTCATATGCTGCTGGGTTCTGTATCGGATAAACAGGTCTATGAAACACAGAAGGTGAAAGAGGATAAGGCAATAAATAGAGAAAGAAATAGAGGTGAGAAATATTTGTATGTAGAGCTAATAATTTATTAAACACATTAGTATTGTTGTCTTATACTTAATACCAGCTATATAAATGATTAACATCATTTACTATAACAACAGTTTTTTAAAAGATGTTTTCTATGTTATCAGGCAAACTCTATCTAACCACCTGAAAGATGGGAGGACTTGAGAACTTGTTTTGCCCAAATAATTATAATGGTCATGAAAAAAAACTAGCACCCATATTACAATGATAACAATCAGATTTAATATTAATTTACCAAAAGAAAAAACAACTTATGCATTACATTAAATGATCACCTTTTAGACGTTCAAAAGTCTGAAAATAATTCTCATTAGATTATTTCTCTGTAAAGTCAGGCTGAACAATTAAGTTTTTACTGGAACAGGCATTTGGTTTACGTACTAATTTCTTAGTGGGCAGAATTCTGCTTTATTACCCAAGACCATTAATAACTTCACTGTTGAGAGACAAGCAACCTGTCGAAGGCACCCACTTCAGCAGTGGGAAACTCAAATAAAAGAGGCCTCCAAAACAAAGGGAGCATTGAGAAAAATTCATCAAATCTTCTTATCATTGAGCACCCTTGGGTCCCCAAGTTGTACTTTCCTGTGAATGACAATTTCCCAAACTCTGAAAAAGCTATGGTGCTATGTGGTAAGCTCTGGCTTTTGTCTCTGATAAATACAAATGAAGCTGTGCATGTGACTTGATAACTGAAGGGGAGGAGATGTATGAAAGAGGAGGAGAGGGAAGAAGGGGAAGGGGCGGAGACAGGGGGAAGGAGGGACAGGGAGGGGAGACCCTGCCAAAAGAAATTTTGGAATCAAAATTTAAATAATGTACATTTAAATAAAATAAATTTAAATAAAATAGAATAAATTTTAGTTTCAAGATGCTAAAATCCAGTATAACAAGAAAAAGTGTTTTAGTATAGTCTACACATGTTAAAGTTGAGACTTTTCTAAAGACTAAATTTAGTAGACAAATCTTTTATCTAAAATAATTTTACCACTTTCTCTTTCTATAAAAGTTCAGGAAAACAGGAATATTCATCTAAATAAGAACTAAGGAAGTTCTTTAAATTTCAGAATATAAATTCAGTATTTTATCCAAATTTAAGTATCTGGCATGTGACAAACTTGACAGTATACAATATCTTCCTTTACAGTCCAACTAGCAAACATGTTAGTCTGTATTAAAATATGAAGATTTCAGATAAAAGACAGCCCTTCCAATAAAGAATTCGTATATAGTCTAATGGATTATACTTTAATTTGAACTCAAGAAACTTTAGTACATGCCAATATAGGTGATATAAATAGCATAAGATCCTTACAACCTAGTGGGGTAGAAAACTACGTCTACATATTGTAGAACCACCATACCACTTGCTTCCAGGCAGGCCTTTCAACATATAAGAACTCTTCATAATGTTCTTGGATGTGTAGGCCAGTTTACTAAACAGTTCTTGTACATATTATTAACACACCAACTTTGGTTTTTGAATGTAACACTTAGATTATTATCACAGGGGAAAAATCTTTCTCTAACTATAAACTACAATTCGAAAGGAAAATGCATGAACAAGCAAAGGTTTACCAGTTCAACCACCGCTTCCATGAATAATTCAAGGTGTCTTATGCAGAGAGAGAAGAATTATTCTAATATATAAAGGGAAAATATTTCATATTGCTTAAATTAATCTAAGCTAATTAAATATCAGGTTGCTACAAGAAAGTATGAAGCCAAAATCTAACACCTTACTGGAATTCTGGAAGAAGTCATTATTGCACATTTTCAAAAACACTAAAAATTTAGTTAATATCACTGTAAAACATAATAAAAAGTCATCAATTTTTTAAATTGTAGAAAAAATAAGTATCTGATTTTACCTTTAAAACTTCCGGGTACACTTGTATCTAGTTTTGTCCTTCCTGGTGAATCTAGAGGTTTCATATCATGAACAGAAAGCTTGGGTGGTGGAATAGATGGATGAGACTCCGTTTCTAGAAATTTAACAAAAAGTTCTGAAAAAGACTAAGAAAAAATATTTGGGATATATTAGGCAGATAATAAAATTATATTCATTACAGCTAAGAAACTGTACCAGCTATTCTAATTAAATATTAAAAACTAGTCATGCTATCTGAATCATTTCTTTATGAACAAGCCTTATGAACAATTAAAAGTGCTAGCACTCTGATACACAGGTATCAATCAAAAACTTTAACAATTTAATCAATAATCTTTGATGACAACACTTGTTACAAACCTCATAATGAGAATTAGCCACCAGATAACAGATTTCTCACCATCAATGGCACTTAAGACATCAAGTCTTAAATCATTTTGGTAACTGTTTACATAGACATAAAAAATTTATATCAACAGAAAACAAGCATTAAAGTCCTATTTTTCTACAGTAACACCCAATGAATTAGTACAGCAAAAGCTCACCAGTAATATTATCAGATTAAAATAATGTAATGTAGAACTTTCCTTTAAATTAAATTTTATGCCATCCAATTTGAGTTCTATCTTTCACCAGCTTTGGGTAAGTCACCTATCCTCAGTTTCCTCTTTAGTAAAAAAAAAAAAAAATAAAGAAGTAAACTCCACATTCTAACTCACAGTGCTACTCAATTCAATTAATACTCATCTTAAGCCTACTATATACCAGGCATCATGTTTTCGTGTTTATTAACTGCCTCTTCCTACCAGAATGTAAGTTTGTTGAGGGAAAGCACTTTACCTATTTGGTTTGCACCTGGATCCTCAATGCTCAGAACAGTCTGGTACACAGCAGGTGCTCAATAAATATTCACTGGCTCAATGACTAGGTAGATACATACAGGCATAAAATAGAGCCTCTGTCTTTAAGAATCTCATAACTTAGTAGTAAGAGATAAATGATTGTGGGCTGATAGCAGCATGATCAAATATAAAGGAAGGAACAGTTAATGCTTTGAAAAATCAAAGTACCATGTAAACAAAATGTTAAAATAAAACCTACTGATATATGCAATAAAATTATTAAAACTGGCTTATTATCCTTAAGCTAATCACCTCTCTGGATCTCAGTTTCCACAACCCCCAAAAAAAGGGCTGTATAAAATAACCTGAAAAAGAAGTCTAATTCTTTGCAAATGAATATGATGCACAACCATTTCATTGCTCATATCCAGCAGGAATAAATCAACTCTTACACTATTAAGCAGAGATTGCTGATTTGGCCTCAAAGGTGTGTTGGGAACACTTTTTGATCCTCCTCCAAGCCACCCAGTCATCCACCTGGTAACACCACCCTGATCTTCATTCAACAACTGAAAGATTATTTTAAAACAGAAAAATATTATCAACACAAGAAAAGAAAACAGAAGCACTTTTACATGATTTCAGATGGTAGTAAACCATGTTTTTCAAGTCCAGTTCCTACTGATAGAAGCTACATATACACTGAAATGTCATCCTAAGTACTATTTCAAATAAAATTTGAGGACTGTCATGTCTCAAACTTTAAGCATTCTGATACGAACCGTTGCATATAAGTTACAAAACATTTAAACTAATATTATACAAGCTGCACAAATCTGCTTCTTCTTTGTAGTATAAAATGATTCCATTTCCACATTATTGAGAAAATTGTATTCAGCAAGTTATATAATACACAGTAAAAAAAAATGTATATGATACCAAGCATTTTAGTTATAAATGTATTCAGAACGGCATTCAATATTCATTTACCTGTTCCATTTCCTCCTTTTTGATACCTAGGATGCTTCCCATTAATCGTAACACTTCATGACGCTGATTTTTTGGTGTGTGGAAGTGTCCAGTGAAGAGGTTTCTCATTAGGACTCTATGAAAATGGAGGCAGAAACAGCTCAGGCTAACTCACCAGTTGTCTCAATATCTAGTGTATCCAAACAATAAACACTAAACATACAAATATTTAATCATATTTAAATAATAGTTATAAAAAACACTAAAGAGTGAAATATTTTAAAGTAGCTTTAAAAAATTTTTGGCAAGTCTAATTAAGAATATTGCAAACAACCCAAAATTTGTACCTTTAAAAACATCACTTACTAGTCACCAACTTTCTTCAACCAAATAATCAACTGAGATGGTACCTCATTAGTAATTCTCAGTGCCTGTCTGGGTTGATGTCATAAGGAGACACTTCAGATTTTTCCCTCCATATCCTAAATGGTGATGATAGTTCTTGTGCTTAATGGTTATGCTTATATTTCCCCATTCATCAAAAATTTGCTCATAATATCTAAATCTTTAAAATGTTAAAGATATACTACATGTATACCTAGGTTTCACACCTAATACATTTGAGCAAGATATGTCCACTTAAGGGCAGTAAAGAGAACAAAAAAGAATGGTAAGAATAAACTTCATATTTTCTAAGAACTTTATATTGCGGTGATGTTTTAACTCTTCCCTATGGTTTTAAGAAAAAGAATTTGAGCTGGGAAAGTCTATTTAAAAACCAAGAGAAGACCAGTTACTGACCCCTCATTAAAACTACCTGCAGCTCATCACTATGTAAGAAAAGGAAAAGGTTTTTTAAAACCCTAAAGCTCATCACTATATAAGAAAAAGAAAAGGTTTTTTAAAACCTTAATCACATACATTTACATGTAGAAATTGTTTTTACCATAAAAGTGATCCCCATAAAATACATAAAAGTAAAAGGCAGAGCATACTTGTCCACTTTTCCTTCTGTGCTATTTACTAAATTCATCAATTTCTTTTGTACATCATCCAGCATTTCTTGTCGGAGCTCATCTGTTTTAAAATATATGAATAAAGAGAGTCATTAACTGATTAAAATAGTCTGTATGAATATATAATGAGATTTATGACATCTTTACTGAGAATTTTGAATATATGTACTTATTCTAATTAGAAATACTCAACTGCGTCCCCCTCTTCTTTGGTTCAAGGAATTAGGTTCTCTGGTATAGAAATTACCTAGAAGCCAGAGTATGCATTAATTCACATTGTTTACCCCCAATAAAATAATCAATTCTTTAACAGAACATTTAAAAACCAAAGGTTTTCTCATTCTCTTCAGAAACTTAACAGCAAAGAAGAGATTTTTCACCACTGCTTCCTTGCATGAAACATCTCCAGAGACACTCTTTAATGGGAAAAAACCAGAAAGGACAATTTTAGATTTTCCTTTTTCCATTTTCCCGGCTGGAATCTTTTTTGGTGAGCTAAGAAGAGGAAGAGCAGCTAACACAACCAAGACCATGGGTCAGAAGGCAGCTGATAGGGCAAAGTATCCTTGGGTAAATAAGCTGCAAAAAACAATTCAGATCACTGGTTCTCACACTAGGCAAGATACTATAGCTTATGACTGATTTAGAAAGATGTTTAGATTATTTTATTTTAAAATTCTTATTTATTTTAAAAGGAAGCAAAATCTGTAAAGTCTTGGCAGAATACTAGGAATGTGAACAGTACTAAAAGCAAAGTCCAGAATTACAACAGGAGAGACCCTGTTCATAATCACCATGCCATGGGACCATGGATTCCTAGACTAAGGAACTCTCAGCAAACCAATGGAGTTTACACCCGTTTCCTCAGAAATGGATAGTCTGAGCCAAAGGAGATGCTTATTAACATCAAGCTAGATTACAAATTTCATTCTGAAAGAAATTAAGAGAACGCTTTGCAGTAGAGCTCAACTTTTAAAATCAAGAAACACTCACATCCCAACATGAGACAACTCTGACCTCTTTCCACAAACCTACTCTTTGAGTTATGCAGCACTTTCCTAGTGGTAGTGGGATACAAGTTTCCTTATCCAGTATACGACTTGCAAATATTTTCTCCCACTCTGTGAGTTGTCATTTCACTTTCTTGATGGTATCCTCTGAAGCACAAAAGTTTTTAATTTTGATGAAGTCCAATTTAGTTTTTCTTTTGTTGCTTGCCCCTTTAGTGTCATATCTAAGAAGCCACTGCTTAACTCAACATCACAAAGATTTACTCCTACGTTTTCTTCTAAGAGTTTCACAGTTTTAACTCTAAAATGTAGGTCTATGACCCACTTTGAGTTACTTTTTGTGCACGGTATGAGGAAAGGGTCCAACTTCGCTCCTGTACATGTGGATATCCAGTTGTTCTGGTACCATGTGTTGAAAAAACTATTCCTTTGGAATCCTTGTTGAAAATCAATTGACCAGAAATGTATGATTTATTTCTGAACTCTCAATTCCCACTGCAAGACCTCTGCAAACGCTTTTCCTTTTGCCTGGAAAGCTCTTTACCTTCGGCACTGTCTATTAACTCCTCTTTACCATTCACATGTCAGGTCCCAGGTCCCTTCCTCAAAGAAGTTTTCTCTGAACCTTACAGATTAGGCCAGGTTCATCTGCTTTATGTTTTCATTCTGTCTGTACAGTACTAAAATTCTGATTTACAGTACTAACTGTACATACAAAATGTCCAGTTTAACTGTTTGCAATGGTTCGTGGTTTTTCCAAATTGCAAAAATCTAAACTGCAAAATGTAATAGGCTAACTTTTACCAAAACAGAGATGGTTGTCATAACCATATTACAAAAGCAAGGTTTGTGTTTGGAAAATCTACTACAAACATTTCCTTTCCTGTCTTTCCAGGGAGGAATTTAAGCTTGGACATTAAGAGACAGACAGACACAGAAAGACAGACAGAACAAGACTATTACTAAAGTCTGAGTCAGTAAAAGACATTTTAGATTCTTAATGGGCACATATATACTACGAAGAACCATGGTGCCACGTGGGCCTTTTCTAGTACTACCTTCTAAATTAAGTAGAACACTTAATTATTCAGAGGAAGAACAGCAAGTAAGTTAATCTCTTGTTGATGTTCTGAATTAACCACCCCACTCATGAACTGAAATAAGAGCTAAAGTAAAGATGCGTACAGCCTTCTCTTTCATCCTCCTCCACTTCTCCCCAAGGCTATACAAAGGCAGCAGAAGAAGAGGTCAAATTTAACCTATCCCCAACCTTCCGTTTCTCCTAACTACTTTCTTCTAAAATTAAAGATTTTTTATATTGATTACATGTCAAAATGATAATATTCTAGATATGCTGGGTTATATAAAATACATTATTAAAATTAATCTCCCTGTATCTTTTTACTTTTTAAACATGGCTACTAAAATTTTTTCTAATTCTAAATGTGGCTTGCATTGCATTTTTATGGGATAGCGCTGCTTTGGAGTATAACCAGGATATAACCATTACACTGTAATGTCTCTTATTAAAAAAAGAAAAGGAAGATAAAACTGAATGATAGATATCTTCAGAGTAAAATTCACAGAGCTGATTCTGATAAAAATGATTTTAGTAAAAATAATTAGAAAAATTTAACTTTGCTCTATGAAAAACTGATCAGGAAATCCATCTTAATAAAGTTCAAGTAGAAAACATTTTCTTGATGAAAATTCCTTAATATGGGTATACCTTTTATTAAAATCTCTGTGTTTGGGCTTCCCTGGTGGCACAGTGGTTGAGAGTCCGCCTGCCGATTCAGGGGACACGGGTTCGTGCCCCGGTCCGGGAAGATCCCACATGGAGAGGCCACAACAGTGAAGGGCCCGCGTACGCAAAAAAAAAAAAAAAAAAAAAAAAAAAAAAAAAAAAAAAAAAAAAAAAAAAAAACTCTCTGTGTTCTGAAAGGTCTGATCAAAACATCCTTAAGGCCAAAATAATAGGGTAAAATTTCTTAAACTCATTATCAGAATACAAGTTAGTCCTGAGCTAATGAAAAAGAGAATTGACAATGTGCATATCCTTGCAGACATGTAGAGGGCTATTTCAAATATGAGCAGTAGTTTAAATGGATTCTGATATTTGAGTCTAGAAAACAACCTTAGAATTTGGGGGGAGGGACTGGAAGGATGGGTTAACTAGGAAAGATTTAGAAAAGAAAAGAAAGGCAAATACTGACTTCAAAGGTCCCTACAGATTTCTCTTTTTCCCCAGGCACACCTATTCTCCTCTCACAAAAGATTCTCAATATTTCTCCATAAAAACTGCACACTAATTCAAACCACAATTTGAAATCAGAATTATATTTATATGGGCAGGCAAAACATAGTTATTCAGAAATGGGGTTTTAGCCAAATACAATATCCCTGTGAAATAACCTAAAAACATGCCAAAATAATTGCCTGGAAGTTAAGGGGGAAAGAAAGGGCAGGGGGGTACACTTTAAAGTTGAGCAATAAAGCAACTGAGGTTGGTCTAGTTTAGGGGAACAGTTACTCTGAATAGCTGACATCCTAAAACCGTATCAGAGCCTCGTCTCTGTAATACCTAGAGATGGTGCCATGATCTTCATCACTTGATTTAAAATCAAAATTTAACATAAAATGTAAGTGACTACAACAAATTAGTACATCATAATTTTACATTTTATTACACTGCACTATTAATACTGTCTTCAGAGAGCATCGTACAGTTAGGTCACACTCCTTACAAAGTCATTGGCTATTTTATGACCAAGCTCCCTTGGACAAGATTCAAGTTTATTTAACAGTCACCTGACTGAGAAAAGAAAGATGGCTGGAGCAGGACTTGAGAGTCTGGAGACCTGCGTGTGAATTACGGTCTTGTCACAAGACATGGATGTGAATCATGGTCCTGTCACCAGGGCCGGACTTTGTTGCCTATTTTGTAAAATGAGCATGCTTATCTCAAAGGATTTTGAGAGAATCTACTGAGTGATTAAATGTGACATTTTAACCAGTAAAGTTCTATATAAAGCATTAGTATTCATTCATCTGATTTTTTAAAATATCATCTTTCAACCTAGCCCTAACCATTATCGATAATATGTATCACTTTGGTTAACATTAACACTGATAACTTTTCCTCCATTTTGCCTTATTTGTCATCTTTACAAACTATGGCAAAGAAGTCAACGTAGGAAAAAAGAATGCTAGAAATATGATTTTATTATAGATATGTAAGTAAATAAACTGGGTCATGTGTCTTACTTGGACTGGCTACGTAAAAAATAAATTTAAATGTGATATATTAAATCTAATATAAGGAAATTTAGCCTCTTCAGTCAATTAAATATAATTAAAGCAAAGGCTAGAAATTTGATGGTCTTTTTATCACAGAATTTCAACTTATACAAGATCACTTTCATTATAACACCAAACGATTTTTTTTTCCTAGCCCTGCCAAAGCAAGGCCTCAAAAAATTTACTGAACACTCAGATTTGTTTCTCTCCACGAAAATCTTCAGTAAAAGGCAAAAGATTTATTTGATCTAGAGAGAAACCAGAGTATCCAAATGATATTTTTTAAAGGCACCTCGTATTTATTTATATTGGAAATTAAGACATATTAGTGGGCTTCCCTGGTGGCACAGTGGTTAAGAATCTGCCTGCCAATGCAGGGGACATGGGTTCGAGCCCTGGTCTGGGAAGATCCCACATGCCGCAGAGCAACTAAGCCCGTGCATGACAACTACTGAGCCTGCACTCTAGAGCCCCGCAAGCCACAACTACTGAGGATGGCCATGTGCCACAACTACTGAAGCCCACGCGCCTAGAGCCTGTGCTCCGCAACAAGAGAAGCCACTGCAATGAGAAGCCTGTACACTGCAATAAAGAGTAGCCCCACCTCGCCGCAACCAGAGAAAGCCCGGGCGCAGCAACGAAGACCCAACGCAGCCAAAATAAATAAACAAAAATAAATAAATAAATAGACATATTAGCAACTGCTTTGTCTTTTAACTCAATTCCTTGCAACCATTTCAACGGAATTTTAAGGTCTAGAGTATATGGTGAATGCTTTCTTGTTCCATAATTATAATTATTAATTGCAGAGTAAAAAGTAATTTTTGAAACTCCACTTCCTAGCAATGAACTCACAGAAAACAATTTTATTAATACAGTATAACCTCATTAACTTGAATTTCAATAGATTAGAATCCGTGATTAAACTGAAATATCAATGCTGAAGTCTACTGGATTATTTTGTACAGTTAAAGTAGAGTTACTATGTGCATTTGAAAGAGATTTTATGTAAATATTTTTAATGTAACCAGATCAAATTGATTTTTCCTCTCCACCCTCCTCCCTCAATCCTTTACTACATTAGAATTCAGATAATTTGTACTGCATTTTTCCATATCAAAACAAATTTTTTTAAAGACTGAATGAGTCAAGTTATTTTTTTTTATTTTTTAACATCTTTATTGGAGTATAATTGCTTTACAATGGTGTGCTAGTTTCTGCTTTATAACAAAGTGAATCAGTTATACATATACACATGTCCCCATATCTCTTCCCTCCTGTGTCTACCTCCCTCCCACCCTCCCTATCCCACCCCTCTAAGTGGTCACAAAGCACCGAGCTGATCTCCTTGTGCTATGCAGCTGCTTCCCACTAGCTATCTATTTTACATTTGGTAGTGTATATGTATGTCCATGCCACCCTGTCACTTCGTGCCAGCTTACCCTTCCCCTTCCCCGTATCCTCAAGTCCATTCTCTAGGTCTGTGTCTTTATTCCTGTCTTGCCCCTAGGTTCTTCATGACCACTTTTTTTTTTTTTAGATTCCATATATATGTGTTAGTATACGGTATTTGTTTTTCTCTTTCTGACTTACTTCACTCTGTATGACAGACTCTAGGTCCATCTACCTCACTACAAATAACTCAATTTCGTTTCTTTTTATGGCTGGATAATATTCCATTGTATATATGTG
>NC_041224.1:170745059-170755379 GCF_002837175.3 Physeter macrocephalus
TGTCTATTTAGGTTTTCTGCCCATTTTTGGATTGGGTTGTTTGTTTTTCTGATATTGAGCTGCATGAGCTGCTTGTAAATTTTGGAGATTAATCCTTTGTCAGTTGCTTATGAGTCAAGTTATATATTTAATTTTTAAAGGTTCACACAGACCTGCCATATCTCAAAAGAAAGGTCCACAATTGGGTCAGTGAGCAGTAAAGTCACTATAATAATTTTGCCACTTACTGAATATCATCATCACTATACACTTATACTGATATTTATTAATGACAAAGACTTTCTAGGCTACAGACTAATAAACCTCAACCCATTTCTGAAAGCTCTCTGTTGCAAATTAGCATGGACTAAATCTGATACAAAGAAATGTTTTGTTCAGACCACACAGGATTTTCTGAAAACCTTAAATTACATGTCACATTAAAAAATTGGAACATTTCACATAAGTCTACATTTCTGGTGTCTCTTGAAAGACCTGAAGATCTGGCAACCCTGGACCCACATTCCTACCCAACAACAGTTCAGTGAAGCTGAGAATTTGTTGCCCCCTATAAGAAGCTCTCCAATTCACCACAGTCTCTACTTAGTCCTAGTTGCTCCTTTATATTATAATTTGGGCCCCAGTTTACAATTTCTGTTTGTGATCCATATTTACAGTTTCATTTCTTCACACAACAGCTCACTCCCACCTCTGCCTTCTCGGCACTCCACACCAATACAGCACACACACGCACACGTTATTAGTCCACCAGATCTTCAGCCAGTTTCCAAATTATGACACACAGTTTCATATGAATTCCTCCCTCTGTCTAGAATGTTCTTCCCCAACTCTCTGCCTGCTTCACTGTACGTATTCACCATTCAAGTGAGGGCAAGTATACACTTCACTAGCCTTTTCTACCCTTCTTCACCACCACCAAGAAGTAGAATGGATTGCTTCTTCCTTTTGAAATAGCTTGCTGCATGTATGTGACTACATGTAGTCTTCCCCTATACCTGCTTGACTATAAACCTCCTAAGGGTAGAACTCTTGTCCCGTATCTTTAGTACTTATTTGAGTGCTTGGTACACAGCACAAAACAATGAATTTGTGATAAATGAAAGAATGACTGACTTTTCTCTGGGAAGGGAGACTATCTGAGAATAGAACACAGGTCAAAAAAGAATAAATGATTTATGTTATGAATTACTCATATTATTCATATGAGGAAAAATACACAAAACATACAAAGTCAAAAAATTCTCATATCTACATAATTTGCTTTTCCCTTTATACCTAGAAGAATTAATAAAATATACATTTAAAAGTACAACCATTAAGTTGAAAAGGGCCTAACTATTTACCTAATTGACATAGCTTTTTTCTTAACTAAAATGTTGACATTTTCTAGTATACCCAGATGTTTATACCATCACAAATAATTTTTTAACTATTTATGGCAATTCAGAAAACTGCATCTGGTATTTCTTATATGTTTCCTCTAAAATCACCACTTCTGCCAAAAACATCTATAAAGAAATCCCTCAAAAGGTCTGGGTAACAAAGCGTCTGGGAATGTATCTGGCCTATGTTCAACAGGACATTATATGTTTTCTTGTATAAATCGTGTCCTGGAAAACGGAATGTCTTTATTTAAAATAAAAACTCTACCATCCAACACCATAAAGGCGGTTCCATGAAAAACATTTTAAACTTCTTTTATATGTGTAGTTTTAAAATACATTTTTATGCTTCATATTACAGTTGGTTTACTGGGGTTTATTTTATACATTCTTCTAGATTTTCTTTAAAAAAACACTGTATGGAAATTTTCCATTCTGAACTCACATAAGACTTTTTTTAAAAAGCAGTCACCAAACCGTCTTAAAATAAGAAAAAATCAGTGATGGGGCCCTTTCAGATATGGCTATAAACTGGCACACAGACCAAAAGACTTCCCCAGTGCTAGAATCTAAACTTGTATTGCTTATGAAAATTTATTTTTCTTGGTGTACCATAAAATTTACCACCCTTTTGAATAATCATTATCAAAACAATAACTCTTTTGTGCTTGCTATTTCAATTTTATCCAATCGTTTTCACTTAAGCAGGAATTTATCTCAAGGATGATGGTAGAGAATAATAAGTGAAAGGAAAATGTTAAATTTGGCCATGAATATAGGATGATAACATGTCTTTTCATGGTTCAGGTTTCCACAGGTAGTATATTTTCCCATGAATGACAATTCCATAGAAATTCTGAACTTTGATCAACTCAGAATAGTTAATGAAAGACACTGTCCTATCTGCTTCATAGAGGACTAATGTCTTAAGTTTGAAAAAAATCAATAAAATATAGGATGGTATGTGAAATAAGTCTTTGGAACTACACTGAAAAAGAACACTTTCAGGTAAAATGTTGAAAGAATAACTTCTAAAAGGAAGGGAAGCAGTAATTCTTCTACCAGCCAACATTATCTATTAAAATATAGCACCTATAGGATCTTTTTTTTTTTTTTTTAAATTTTTGTCTTTGTTGGGTCTTTGCGGCTGCTCGCCGGCTTTCTCTAGTTGCGGTGCGCAGGCTTCTCATTGCAGTGGCTTCTCTTGTTGCAGAGCATGGGCTCTAGGCGTGTGGGCTTCAGTAGTTGTGGCACGTGGGCTCAGCAGTTGTGGCGCACGGGCTGAGTTGCTCCGCGGCATGTGGGATCTTCCTGGACCAGAGCTCGAACCCATGTCCCCTGCGTTGGCAGGCAGATTCTTATCCACCGCGCCACCAGGGAAGCTCGTAGAACCTATAGGATCTTAGGGTTTCTTTTCATTGTTACTTTCCCTTGGTGTGTGGGTCAGGGGGGTGAGGGGGAGAAGACAAAGAACTACTTACATTTGGGGAATAAAATCCTACTACTAGTTTAGAGCTCTGTCTGCTCAAGTTTCTTTCCTCCATGGAATGTCCCTAACCCTTCATGGGATTCTTGGAGAACTAAATATACACTGTCTGACCAGAGTTGAGCACCACCGTCTTAAACTATGAACCTATGGTGTATCTATGCCATGTGTTACTTCATTAACTAAGCTTCTTAAAAAAAAAAAAGGGATCCTATCTAGTATCTCACACAGCATCTAACATGAAGCCAAGTAGTTAGCTCTCATTAAGTATTTAATGCCTGATTAAGGCAGCTTCATACTTTTCATACAAAGCCTGTAAATACTTGGAACTCAAAACACAGTTGCACATACACGGCCCTGACAGTTATGGACTCTAAGAATGATTGAAATCATCAACAATTTACTATTTTAATACTGGTGTTATAAGCAATAGCTCCCTTTTCATATGTCTGACCAGACTGAATCATCTCATCTCTGGTGGCAATTACATAATCAAGCATTTCAAATAAAATACCACTTTTTAAAATGAGTTTCCTAATATTGTCTAAATGTTGAAACTGCATATCAACTAACCATCGACAGCCTACAGATGCTTAGAAATAAAACAATACTTTGCCTCTACGATTCAAGTCTCTATGTACTTTCTTGCAACAAAAGCTAATCTGTCTTTTTCAAAATTGTTTCTCCTGGCAAATATTTTTGCTGTCTGGCCAAGTTTTGCATTAAAAATAAAGTACAGTATTACAACATCAATCAACATTTAAAGTACTTAATGATCTATGAAAGAAAATATACAGTGATTCTTTTGAAACAACCAAGCCAATCAAAGTTTTATTTATATTATCAAATCAAGAGTGCAGCTTTGATAAAATAAAATCACATTTGTGTTTAGAGATCTAAAAGCAATATTAAGCACTTAGGTAATAAAAGAAAACAGACTGTTAAGAAGAGCTTAAATGGCAAGAATGACTTAAAGACATAACAGAACTGTCTGTCCCTTTACCCCCGCTTCCTGTCTGTGCAACACTGGCCTCTCGCCTGCCCTTTCAAATACCAGTTGTAAAGCATAATTAGAGCTTTTTCTGTGGCTAATATTAACTGCACAAAACGAGGCCAAAGTTCCTATATATTTACAATGAATTATAACTTTTTACATGAATAGGGACCTAGGCCACCTAAGCCTTGCCATTTACAATCAGAATCTAAAAATATTCTACTACTGAGGATTTAAATGTGTGCCTAAACAACTTACTAAATAGTGCAGGGACTCTGATAACATTTAGCAACTACAGTAAGTCATAGAATTTTTTATCTTACCATCATCTACTGGGAATGACACAGGCAGTTGTCTAAAAAGGTATGTGAACTTAAATATTACAGTAGCATGACATACATAGCAACCTTGTCACAGACCAAGGAGTTGCTTCAGAATACTGCCTTTTTACCTTCATTAGTCTAGCCCTTCCCTAGGATATCAATTCTTTGGCTAAACCCTTGGGTGCTCAGTACGTCTCCTCCAGGTTGCCCGTATGTCTTCCAGATAATGTTGTAGTTACTTTGGCTTTCAACCTAACTAGACTATTTTCCCAACAAACACTGCCTCCGGGTAAGGGCAACCATTTCAATATTTAGGGTGCAGCACACTGGATACTGTCCTATCTTCAAAGAAGACATACAGAACAAAATACAAGTCAGATTACAAACAACTCTTTTCCTGACAAGAAGAAATACAGTAACATGGAAAGATTATGAACTTTGGTCAAGGATAAAAGATCAGTTTAAATCTCAGTTTCTTTAACTTATAAAATGGAACTAATACTACCTACTTTAGAGTTTCTTGTGAGAGTAAATAAAATATGAGAAGACTAAATAATACACTATATGTTATATAAAATGACCATGATACTCAATATATAACTGTTTCCTTATTGTCCATTTCCAGCCCCTCTATTACATTTAGAGTTCTAAGGCTGGCCAAATCTTACAAAGCAAACAGAGGACTTTTAGTTGGGCACTAATTTGCCGCAGAATCAAATTTTCTTGAGGACAATGCCTCACATGATCTTATTATTATTTTTATTCCTAACAATCTCTCATCTCCTGTCTCCTGCTGGTTTTAGGCCAACTTCCTCGGCTTGTCCTTTGGTATCCACACTTCAGTGATTTGTCTACTTGCCTCCGTAATGTCCAAGTCACTGTTTCTATTGTCTGACGGTATTTGTGCTGTACCATCTCATCTCCTACTTTTTCCTATTTCTAACTCTATTTCATGTTAGGGGGTACTTCTTAATTACTTCATTACATGCCTTGGTACTATTGTGCCTAACCCAGACACCTAAAGTTGAAACATTTCTAGGTTCCTATCACCTTTCCAATAACCTTTAATCATTATCTACTAAATGTAGCCCTAGAATAGCTTCAACTTCCTGGGGACTGTTACATCAGAGATTAAATGAGAGCATGCCATCTCTGTCAGCAGTTAAGAGTTAACAGAGCACTATGAACCACCTGATTATCTGAGGCCCAACTGATAATCCTAAACACAGGACTCACCCTCAGGAATTGACAGGGCCTATGAGATAATTTACAAGCATCAAAAAATACATGATGAATGCCTGCATGTAAAGCACCATCTATAATCATAAACAGCTAGTTATAGCCAGACATTCATTCCACAAAAGGTTACTCATTTACTTGAGAACACTGCCTTCTCTAACACATCAGACAGCTTTAGGCAGGATGACCACGGACTGAACAGGGAAAAGATATACCATGACAAGTCGAATCAGTCGAATCAATCCCTTTGATGGTCAACAGGGTGACAGCCAGCACAACTGGACTGCCTCAATATTCCGGAAAACTATCTGGACAGCCAGGGCCAACTTATGACTCTGGTTTCACTAGGACCAGATTCAAATCAAAGCAAACTGGTCATGGCAGATGGAAATGGAAGTCACAGACTAATGGCAGTTGGTCTCACTCGACTGTACCAATGCATGGGGGGAAACTACATCTGATTCAATACTAGTGCTGTAGGGGAAAAAGGAAAAGGAAAAAAACCTACTTTGTTGTTTAAGTTCTTCAATTTGTTCTTCCTTTAAATCTAACTGTTCTGTAAGTCTTGATGCTGAATCCAATGCAACATTTGCTTCATCCAAACGCTCCTGAGGAAGAAACGTTCATTAAAAAGCAGCATGCAAAAACTATTTCACAAACTACAGGGCTGGAAGACGTCTTAAAGTCAATCAACCCCTTTCAGCTAATGACACTGTATTTCTGTGACCTTGGGCAAGTTCATTTGATACTAATAAGTATCAAAGATAGAACCCACACTTCACAACACAATAATGTCTCTTTCAGAGAAACTAAATAAAAAAGAGAATGCTATTTAAAGACAACATGGTGACAAAAGTTTAAAAAATGACAATAATAAGAATAAAAACTACAAAAAGCCAAGAAATATAGCAACAAATTTTTTTTTTTTTTTTTTGGCCGTGTTGGGTCTTTGTTGCTGCGCATGGGCTTTCTCTAGTTGCGGCGAGCGGGGACTACTCTTCGTTGAGGTGCGTGGGCTTCTCATTGCGGTGGCTTCTCTTGTTGTGGAGCTCGGGCTCTAGGCACACAGGCTTAAGAAATTGTGGCACGCGGGCTCTGTAGTTTGCGGCTTGTGGGCTCTAGAGCACAGGCTCAGTAGTTGTGGTGTATGGGCTTAGTTGCTCCGTGGCATGTGGGATCTTCCTGGACCAGGGCTTGAACTCATGTCCCCTGCACTGGCAGGCGGATTCTTTACCACCGTGCCACCAGGGAAGTCCCAACAAATGTTTTTTTTTTTTAATTTTTGCGAGTCTGATGGGTATAAAGTGATGTTTCATTATTATTACTTTAATTTTTATTTAACTATAATACATACTAGCGAATTTGAGTAATTTTTCATGTTAATATGACAGCTGGATCTGCTCTTATGCAAAAATCTTTGCATACCTTGCCCATTTTTCCATTGAGCTGTCTTTCTCTCATCAGTTTGTAAGAGCACCTTATATAGTATATATGAACCCTTTGTCATCAGTGCTACAAATATAGTCAAACATGTCCTACTTTGATTCTTGAGTTTTAGTCTAGGTTAGGCTCCTCCCTGCCCTGAACTGCACACGTGGTCTTCTAGATTTTCTTGGAAGATATTTTTCTTTTTTAACATTTATATCTTTAAAATAGTATTTCTCAGTAGGAGTTCTTTCAACATTCCTGGCCTCTGGCCACTAAATGCCAGAAGACCCACCCACAGTCACTGTAACAGCCAAAAATACCCCCCAGATTTCCACCACCATTCCCAGTTGAGAATCCTTGCTTTAATACAGTTGGAATTTACTTTTGTATATAGTGTAAGATAGGGGTCCAATTTCATTTTCTTCCATACAGACAGCCGGTTGTATCTACTGTTTATTAGGTAACCTACCCTTTTCCCCACTGAACTGAAAGTAGTTCAGGGTTTAGTTTTAAATTTAATTCTCAAATATAACCTGGGCTCCATTTCTGGATTCTCCTTCTGTTCCACTAATCTAGTCAATATGGTATTGATTTATGGCTCTATTTTGACATTTAGTAGGCAAGTCCCTCCTCACCATTATTCTTTCACACAATTTTCTTGGCTATTCTAGAGGATTCACCCACGTAAATGTCAGGTCAAGTTTCATCATCTTGAATCAGAGTGTGATAGCTTTTTTGATGTATCATCTTGGATAGGCTAGTCCCCAGTTATCCAGTCAAACTTAAGGTAGGTATTGCTGTGAAGGTATTTTGCAAATGTAATCAAAGCTCAAATAAGCTGAATTTAAGGAAGGCACATTATCCTGGAAAATCAGGGTGGACCTGATTGAACCAGCTGAAACTCCTTGAAATCAGGACTGAGGTTTCTCCATAAAGAAGAAATTCCATCTGTAGACAGTAACTTCAGCCCATGCCCACAGAGTCCATCCTGCTTGTGATTTTTTTTCCTGACCACCTGTGGACAACAGCTTTGGCCCACGCCTATGAGCTCCAGCCTGCCTATGATGTGAACTTGCTTAGCCAGGCCCCACAATGTTGCCAATTCCTTGTAACAAATCTCATAGGTATCCATATATGGTATATACATCAATGTATATGTGTATGTATGTGTGTGTGTGTGTGTGTACATATGTGTACACACACACACATCCTACTGGTTCTGCTTCTCAGGTTGAACCTTAACTGATACAAAGAGAGACTGAAACGAAAAATTTTAAACAAAATCAACAAGATTAAATTTAGTGTAAAGGAAATTTAAAAAAACTTTCAAATGACTTTGTTAACCTCATAGCATTTATATTTAAGAAATAATTAAAGCTTAAAAAAACTACACTAAGACGTTTTTGAAAATTAACATTTAGATTTCATTATTCTTTCTACCATTTTTTGTTTTTTATTTCATTAATTTCAACTTTTATCTTTACTAATTCCCTCTTAGTTTCTTCTGATTTATTTTGTTGTTTTTCTAAATATATATTACATTAAAAAAATTTTTAAAATAGAGCTAGTTTAAAAAGAAGATCTGGACTTCTAACAGTATGACCGGCTAGATATTTTGGTCCCACTGAAAACAAAAGCGTCAAATAAAATATCTTTTTAATGTGTTAATGAGCTAATCAGAAAGTAAGCATAAATGGTGAATAAACATGTTAAAAGATGCTTGACCTCATTACTAGAAATGCAAATTAAAACCATAAGATAGCCCTTCCCACCTACCACATTGGCAAACACTTTAAAAAATTCTGATAATGCTAGCATTGCCGAGACGTAGAACAAGAACTCTTAGTACCACTGGTAGGAGAAAATTAGCACAAGTGCTTTAGAAAACAATTTGCCCCCAAATCTAATAAAATTGAAATTGCCCATATATATCCCATGACTCAGCAATTCCAATTGAGATACACACCTGAAACTCTTATACATGTGCACCAGGAGATATAAACAAGGAAATTCATAACCACATTGTTTGTATGGCAGATAAGGGAAATGTCCTTTATCAGGAAAATGGGTAAATAAATTACATATTCATGCAAGGAATAGAGCAGTGAAAATAATGAACCTTCTAACAGTAACTACACAGTTACGGCTGAAACTCATGAACATAATACTAAGCAAAAAAAGCAAGCCTCAGAAGAATTCCATTTACATACAGTTCAGAATTCCATTCATACAGAGTTTAAAAATATGTAAAACCAAACAATGTACTGATGCAAATCTATCTGATAAAACCATAAAGAAAAACAAGGGGGTAAAACACATAAAAGGTGGTAAGAAGGAGAGGAGATGTGGAGGGGTGCTTACGGAACTTCAAAGGGTGACATTCTTTTACTGGGTGGTGAGTACGTGGGTATTTGCTGTATTGCTATTCTCATATTTTATACGTATTATCTAAATATTGTTTTGCAGTCACTCAACATTTAGTAAAAATTTTAAAACATTATGGAAGTATGTCTTCAATTATTTAGAATATTAATATGCCTAAACAGCATATTCACCCCTGACAGATACATAAATTTTATTACTTTCCACCAGCTAGCACCAGAGTCTACTTATGACTCAGAAAAGTTTATCCTACAACAAACAGCAAGTCACTGTGGTGTCTCTTCGTGGGGTTCACTTTATTTATTTCTTATGTAGAATATTTATAGGCATGAAATACAGCATAATAATAAAGAGAAAAATATTTTAAAGAATTAAGGTGCAATATGGTCACCTTATCTTTGATAAAGGAGGCAAGAGTATACAATGGAGAAAAGACAGCCTCTTCAATAAGTGGTGCTGGGAAAACTGGACAGCTACATGTAAAAGAATGAAATTAGAACACTTCCTAACACCATACACAAAAATAAACTCAAAATGGATTAAAGACCTAAATGTAAGGCCAGACACTATAAAACCCTCAGAGGAAAACACAGGCAGAACACTCTATGACATACATCACAGCAAGATCCTTTTTGATGCACTTCCTAGAGAAATGGAAATAAAAACAAAAATAAATGAATGGGACCTAATGAAACTTAAAAGCTTTTGCACAGCAAAGGAAACCATAAACAAGATGAAAAGACAACCTTCAGAATGGGAGAAAATATTTGCAAATGAAGCAACTGACAAAGGATTAATCTCCAAAACTTACAAGCAGCTCATGCAGCTCAATACCAAACAAACAAACAACCGAATCCAAAAATGGGCAGAAGACCTAAACTGACATTTCTCCAAAGAAGATATACAAATTGCCAACAAACATATGAAAGGATGCTCAACATCACTAATCATTAGAGAAATGCAAATCAAAACTACAATGAGGTATCACCTCACATGGGTCAAAATGGCCATCATCAAAAAATCTACAAACAATAAATGCTGGAGAGGGTGTGGAGAAAAGGGAACCCTCTTGCACTGTTGGTGGGA
>NC_041224.1:170755555-170761166 GCF_002837175.3 Physeter macrocephalus
AAAAAAAAAAAAAAAAAAAAAAAAAAGAGTCACGTACCACTGCAGCACTATTCACAATAGCCAGGACATGGAAGCAACCTAAATGTCCATTGACAGATAAATGGATAAGGAAGATGTGACACATATATACAATGGAATATCACTCAGCCATAAAAAGAAACAAAATTGAGTTATTTGTAGTGAGGTGGATGGACCTAGAGTCTGTCATACAGAGTGAAGTCAGAAAGAGAAAAACACATACCGTATGCTAACACATATATATGGAATCTAAAAAAAAGAAATGGTTTTGATGAACCTAGGGGCAGGACAGGAATAAAGACAGAGATGTAGAGAATGGGCTTGAGGACATGGGGAGGGGGAAGGGTAAGCTGGACGAAGTGAGAGAGTGGCATGGATATATATACACTACCAAATGTAAAATAGATAGCTAGTGGGAAGCAGCCGCACAGCACAGGGAGATCAGCTCGGTGCTTTGTGACCACCTAGAGGGGTGGGATAGGGAGGGTGGGAGGGAGACGCAAGAGGGAGGGGATATGGGGATATACGTATGCATATAGCTGATTCACTTTGTTATACAGCAGAAACTAACAACCCTGTAAAGCAATTATACTCTGATAAAGATGTTAAAAAAAAAAGATACAGCAAAAAAAAAGAAGGTGCAAAAGAAAAAGATCTAATGGGATAATACACATTATTTTAATTCATGTGAAATAAAGTACCCAATATATTTTGTTGAAAACAGAAAATTATACAGTTAAAATTTTACATTAATTTTTTTTAGTGATCTCTAAAATGCCCACCTGTGCTAAAAATTTAAATCTCATATTTGCCATGTCTATGCTAAACTATAAGTAACATGAGGGAAATCCTGAGTATCTTATTCACTGTTATGCCTCAGTGACAACATTTACTAAATTAACTGTTTAGGAGATTATTTCCAAGACAAAAATTTTACAAGTAATTGTTTTGTGCAGAATAAAATTTACATGAGTAAATTATTTCAACCAACCTGTAATGATACAACTTTTCCTTCCAGATTTTCTGCCTTTTTCTTCCATTCAGCAACAAGTTGCTTGTGCTTTTCTAGTTCGGCAGAATACATAGCTTTTTCCTCTAAAGAGGAAAACAAAGTTACATTAGTATTTTGTAATTGTGTGATAAAATTAGAATTTTAAACCACTTGAAATTTTAATAATTCAACAAAAAGTTCAAATGTCTTAACAAGAAAATTATATATGCCTTAGTGATGACGTTAACTGGAATTAAAGTAATGAGATCACTTTACTCTGCTTAAATCCTTCTCCACCTTGTCCATCTTGCAAACTTTCCCTCCCTTCAGAACTCTACTCAAATATTTCCTCTTTAGCAAAGCTTTCTCTATGGCCTCAGTACCATACTATTTTGTACACAAGTCCACTCTAGAATTATACAGAGCAGACCTAGAGAATTCTTATGTGTAAAATTCAAAATTTCAACCATAGGAGTAACCCTGATATGTACGTATGTACAAATGTAAAGTATTGCTCAGGCACAAAATTATAACTTCTTTAACTTCATTAGCCTCACATCCTCTAACCGCCTGCCCCCGCACTAGCAGTTCATGCATTGCCAGTAATTACAGAATGTATGAGTTGACAAATGGATGGGTGAATGATCTAAAGGGGGTAAATCTGAGGATGGGAGGTAGATGTGAAAAAGCATATTTGGTTATCGGGGTACGTGTGCTCTGGTCACTATTACTATGTGCCTAGAAAAGTACTTTCCACCTGAACTAGAAAAATGCAGTTACCTTAAAGTATAGATGAACAGCTAAGAACAAATTAATCAATACTTCAAAAGAGAGTAATTACTGATGATTAACTCTCTGAAGTGGATTCAACCTCCAACCAACATCTCAACACCTATCTTTTTTTTCTACATGTGTGCCTCTCTCTTCCTTTGTATTCCCCTTTATCATGTGATCCTCCTTACTATGTTACCCTCATACTTCCCTCACCTCTCGCCTTAACTAAAGTATCATAATATGACACTAAAAAAAATTTTTTTTAATAATTAGTATATACAGTTTATGTTCTCTATTCTTAACTGTAAAAAAAGTGTAATTTGTTGATGGCTACTTATCTTCTCCCCCTTCAAGTGGGTAACCTTTCAAAGATTTCCCTATGCCTAATCTAAAATAGCACTCAAGCCAAAATTCCCAAAACTACGGCTGATCTGTGAACCACACAGGTTTGAACTGCATGGGTCCACCATATGTAGATTTTTTTTCAGTAAAGATACTGGAAAAATTTTTTGGAGATTTGAGACAATTTGAAAAAGCAGATGAACCACATAGACTAGAAATATCAAAAACATTAAGAAAACGGTTATATCACGAATGCTTAAAATACATATAGATACTAGTCTATCCTAACATAGGCAGAAGGTGAGTGAAAACATAAATTTAACAATATGTTAGTTTTCTTACTGTTTTATAACTTGGCTTCCAAAGAATCACATTACCATAAGGTATGCCTCCCTCTCTTGTAATTGGAGAAACTGCATATCAGCCTATCATCACAAGTAAGCGTTTTTTTTAAAAAAGTAATAATGTTTCCAGTACTATATTATGAATATGACTATATTACTGTATACCATAAAAATTTTATAACCATTCATTAGTGTAAAGGCTAGGCTATCATAAAGCAATAATATTGTTACTTCTTCATTATCAATCACGAATCATTATACCTAAATATGAATTTCTTTTTCACACATTTCATTTTTGAGGTCTAGTGTTAGTAATATGTATAATATCTACAGTGTTTTCTATCATATAAGAGAATACTGATGTAGGTACTAATAGACAAACAATTCATCTTGTAAACAGATGACATAAACTTATACTATCAATAAATACAGTACAGTGAATGTATTTTCTCTTCCTTATGATTTTCTTAATAACATTTTCTTTTCTCTAGCTTCCTTTATTGTAAGAATACAGTATATAGTACATATAACATACAAAAAAATGTGTTAATTGACTATGTTATTAGTAAGGCTCCTGGTCAACAGTAGGCTATTAGGAGTTAAGTTTGGGGGAACTCAAGTTATGGATTTTCAACTGCATGGGGAGTAGGCATCCTAATAGCCCATGTATTGTTCAAGGGTCAACCGTACAATAACTCTTCTTCAATGAAAGACTAGCCATACAACTGACCTTGCTGGAAATGCTCCAGGACCATCTGCAGGTTGGAGAGTGACAGAGCATACTGCTTTACTTGTTCCTGAGACATGGAAAGCTGTAGTGCAGTTTCATCCCTTTGCTTGGATGCCACATTCAACTGTTCCTGCAATGACTCTACCTGTAAACTGGCCTGATGGCTTTAAACAAAAAGAATAAAAGTCAAACTGTTTCTATCTATTTAGACACTTTGACAAGATGAAATACCTTCCTTACATTTTACTGCACTAAATGCAAGTTATATTCAAAGTATTTAGATACTTTAACAAGATGAAACCTCTTCCCTATGTTTTTTTTATTGTGGTAAAATACACATAACATTTACCATTTTAACCATTTTTATGTGTACAGTTCAGTGCTAGTAAGCACACTCGCATGGCAGTACAACCATCACGACCATCCATCTCTAGAACTTTTTCATCTTCCCAAGCCGAAACTCCACACCCATTAAACAATAACCCCCTCTCCCCCCAGTAACCACCATTCTACTTTCTGTCTCTATGAATCTGACCCTCCCTACATTTTATTGCATTACATTCAAGTTAGATTTCAAAGAAACTTGAAGAGCTCCTCTGATCTTTGTTCTCCCTGCTTCTGTTAATTCAATCATCCTTCCTGTGAAGGTGACTTTGAACAAACGGCAGTCATTTTAAACACAGAACTGGGCTAAACAAGATATGTCAGCTTAAGAAAAATTTAAAAATAGCCTGCAGGGCTTCCCTGGTGGCGCAGTGGTTGAGAGTCCACCTGCTGATGCAGGGGACACGGGTTCGTGCCCTGGTCCGGGAAGATCCCACATGCCGCGGAGCTGCTGGGCCCATGAGCCATGGCCACTGAGCCTGCGCGTCCAAGGCCCGCGTACAGCAAAAAAAAAAAAAAAATTAAAAAAAATAAAAATAGCCTGCAACTTTTGTGTTTCGAGGCTAAAACTCTAAGGTGTAATTTATCATAAACTTGTAAGTTGTAAGGGATCTTGGAAGTCATTTTGTCCAGCTCCAACCCAACAAGCAATGGATTCTATGATACCCCCCTTGCTTTTGGCGCTCACAATCCTAGTGAACTCACAACTTTCCAAAGGTGATCCCATCTTTTACTGTCATCTTTCTTTCTGCTTACATTAAATATAATAACCCCTACACCTGTCCCAAATCAGAGATCCCTAGGAGAATTACACAACATCTACCCAGGCTTATGTCATTGAGGTACCTCCTTAATGTACAATTATTACATACAAAATATTGCAATAGCCTTTCCTGGGTTTTTAATATCCAGTTAAATTCTTATTTAGAGCAGCCCAATAAAACCCATTAAGAGCAGCTCACTTTGAAGAAACTTTATCCAATAGCACCCTCTTTTGGAAAAGGCAGTAAACTGATAACCAGAGGACTTAACTCTCCCCTCTTATGTCCCTGGACTTTATTCAACTTTGCTGGTTAGCAAATCACTCAAAGGGTGATTGTAAGGATGAAATGAACTGTGATGTCATTCAAAAAGTTAATAAATACAAGATGTTACTATTGTTAAGGGCTCAAAACACCATAATCTGATTCTGTAGATTTGAGTTACTTATACACCAAATATTTACTGAACATCTATGAAACTATGTGTAAGAATGTATATTGTGGGAAGAGTGTGACATAAATGGCATCATTCCTACCCACTGGTGGCCTTACACTTCGTTGGGTGGGAGAAAGTGTAAAATAGCTCAACAATTACAAATACCCCTAAGTAAAATACCAGTGCCCTATCAAAGACTCAAAATATTATGCAGGTTCAAAGGAAAAACATCACACTAGGGTTTGATTTTGGATTTGAGGAGTGGGGTGCTAAACAAATAATTCATCATGAAGTGTTATTTGAAGAATAGGTGGGATTAACAGAAAAACAGTGGGCCCAAATCATGACAGTCTAACCTGGTTTTGAAAAAAGGAGCAACAAGACCACAGCTCTACCTACTGGAGGTTATTCTGCAGTTATTATGAATGGTAAACAAAAATAGGCAGAGATTAGAAACTATTTCAATTAGAAAAAATAAGGGCCTGAAAATTGAAAGGAAAGATGATCAATCTTATAGACTAAGGATGTTTTGCTATTTCTGCCAATGTGAAACACATACACAAATATTCACTCACTGTTTTAATTCTCATTTTAAACAAGTTCTTCTTCTGAGTCTGAAGGTACAATAATACATCCTACAAAGGGGGTAAGGAGTTCACCCTCAGAAATACTATCTCTACTGGCCTATAATCTCTTTGCAGAGAAAATATCTACTATATCCTTATATTTCCCTCAGCACCATACACAGTAATAAGATAAAAAGATGCACATAGGGCTTCCCTGGTGGCGCAGTGGTTGAGAGTCCGCCTGCCGATGCAGGGGATGCGGGTT